>NW_025792746.1:0-2754 GCF_021613505.1 Equus quagga | reverse complement strand
TGCACTAACATGAGCTTTGGAAGGCAGAGTGAGGGGGAAGCCCGACTACTGCTGCTTTTGGCTGTTCTCTCCAGCATGACTGAAGAGATGTGGGTTGTTCCACAGTGGCATTCCAGTGTCCAATTTCCAGCTTCAGGGATGTCAAGAGATAAGAGTAGAAGTGGCAACTAGACTCTGCATTCCAATGTCCGGGCAGAGCTCAGCGGCAGTTACCTAATCTTGGATGCTTATTCTTCTCTGGGCTGCAGCTACAGAAGCATGTTCTTGAACCCAGGAGTCCCAGAGGCAGCCTCCTGATTCACTCACTCACTACCCTCCTGCAGAGGGAGAGCTTCCCCGGCTGGCGAGTCCCACAAGAATCCAGGAGTCACTTCTGAAAGCTGAGCTAGAGATCCTCTCTCCAGTGCTTCCAGTGATTTTTTTAAGAACCTAATCCTCTGGATTAAATTTCTTCTATGAAACTATCTAGAGTGTTTACTGTTTCGTGACTGACAAGTAAACCAAACCAGCTAAGGCAGAAACTCACTCAGAAATAGCAACAACTTAAATTTAGAGCTTTCTCATAATTTATCAATTGTAACTCAAGCAACACAAAAGCAAAACACAAGGCAAGATATTTTTAACTCTATCTGATACAAGAGACAGATAACTGACATTGTGAGAAATGAAGTATATCATCGTAAGAATAAAAAATGGCGGCGAGACTTCAAATTTAAGTCTTCTATTAAATCCAGTGGGCTTTCCTCCATAGTAGCAGTTCTCCAAGTGGAGTCCATGGATCCTCAGGGATCCCCTATGGCCCTATGAGGGAAAGGAGGTCCTTAAGTAAAATATATTCTCATAATAGTACTAAGGTGTTATCTGCCTTTTCTACCGTGGTCATATTGGCACTGATGATACGAAACAACAATGCATTAAACTGCTGCATCTTAGCACACAAATCAAGGCAGTGGCACCAAGTTGTGTGAGCAATTCATTGTTATTACTCACAAATAGGCACACTCGTTACTCAAAAAAGAAAAAGCCAGTTTCTCTTAAGTCCTTGATAAAAAGGGAAAAATCAATTTTATTAAATCTCAAATACTGATTTAAATTTTCTTTTAATTCTACATGACAAATAAGAAGTATGCACAGTACTTCTGCTGTATATCCAAAGCACACTGTTGCTAAAGAAAAAACACAAGTGCAACGCTTGAGTTGCAAACTGAACTGATTTTTTTTCATGGAACACTATTTTTACTTGAAAGAACAACTGACAAACCACAAACTATGATTATGCAGACTTGAGTATTTGACAGATGTTTTCTCGAAAATAAAGTGAACCTGTCACATGAGGGAGAACGAATGACAGCATTTGTTGACAATGATTAGCACAGAATTTTCAAGCAAAAATCAGAATTTTGGAAAACTTGTTTCTACCATTATGAGCTTGATATTTCCCCAATACTTAAAGGATTTCTGGTGAAATCAGGTGATACTGACAATTTTAATTTGTTTTATGATGCAGACGTTCTTCCAAGATTTGGAAGGAAATCTTTTCCAAATTACCAATGCACAGTATTACAAAATCATGCATAGGTAAACAATCCATTCAAAGAGCAAGGTAAGCCATAAAGACGCTTCTAGCATCTTCGGTCTTTGACCCTGGATCCTGACACAGAGCTTCTAAATCACTTGGAACTTCCTGGGTGATAGGAGCATCTTTTGTTCTCATGAGACGACTCTTGGTGGCCTCCTGTATAGCTTCAGGGTGGGCACTGATCACCAGAAAAACCAAACCATGATTAGAAGCTTGGAACTTTGAGCCTCATCTCCCATCCTCTGGGAAGGAGAGAGAGGCTGGAAATTAAATTAATAATCAATCAAGCCCACCTGATGAAGTCTCCATAGAAATCTCTGAAGTACAGGGCTCCGAGAGCTCCTGGGTTAGTGACATATCCACATGGTGGGAGGGTGGCGTACCCCAAATCCATGAGACGGAGGCTCCTGCACTCAGGACCCTTCCAGACCTTGCCCTATGCATCTCTTCATCTGGCTATCCATCTGTATCCATTATCATATTCTTTACTATATAATAAACAGGTAAATGTATTTCCCTGAGTTCTGTGAGCGACTGTAACAAATTATCAAACTTGAGGAGGGGGTCATGGGAACCCTCAATTTGTAGCCCAGTCAGAGAGAAGTGTGAGTAACCTGGGAACCCATTACTTGTAACTGGCATCTTAGGTGGAGGCAGTTGTGTGCAACTGAGCCCTTAACCTGTGGGATCCGATACCAACTCCAGGTAGTGTCAGAATTGAACTGAATTGCAGGACACTCAGCTGGTATCAGAAAATTGGTCAGGTGTGGGGTAAAGACTCACATATCTGGTGTCAGAAGTATTGAGTGAGGGCAGAGGAAGAAACAAGCAATAGTAGCCTTTCATGCTAGAAAGGTTGGTTGGCGAGAAGTTATTGGTCCTTAACTGAAAAGCTGAGACTTTTTCCTTTAAGCAGTAGAGAAAGTTTATTTATTATTTGTAGCTTCACTTATAATTATCATAATTTTTTCCAGGATGTTCCCATTACTCCATAAATCCTCTTCTTTCCAGAAGATATTTTAGAACAATACAGCAATCGTGAAAGACTATTATAACCTACTCGCATACTAAATACAGATATGATTTTAAAACCAGATATTAAGAAAATAAAATGTTATTTCACTAGATTGGTAAAACCTGAATTTCTTCTTTTTCTGGAGTTAGGGGAATGACTT
>NW_025792745.1:0-2148 GCF_021613505.1 Equus quagga | reverse complement strand
CTCAATTTTAAAATGTCCTTAGGTTGAGCGTAGGGCACAAATCACATTCTTGTTGGTAAAAAAGAGATGGATAAATGCATATTATTTTATTTTTCCTTCGGGACTTTTGGCTAGATTCCAGAGGACTTTCTCCAAGAACAAGATAAGTCAGAGAAAGCCAAATACCTTATGATTTTCACTCATATGTGGAAGATAAAATAACACCAATAACAACAAACAGACCCATAGACATAGAGAATAGATTGGTGGTTACCAGAGGGGAAAGTGGGAGCAGAGAGAACAAAGGGGTAAAAGTCCCCATTTATTGGGTGATGGAGGGCAATTAGACTTTGGGTGCTGCACACAATGTAGTCTACACATAAATCTAAACATAATGATGTACACGTGAAATTTATATAGTGTAATAAGCCAATGTTACCTCAATCAAAAAAATTAATTGTAAAAGAAGACCCGACCCTCTTTGCCTGGAGTTAGTTCCCTGGCATGGGAAAGAAAACTCTCATTTGCTTCCCTCTTTGTGTTTTTCTGACACCAGCTGCTTATCTATTCAACATCTCACGAAGAAATACCTCAAGGGATGGTTGGAGATGGGAAGTAAACACCAAATTAGTTGCTTATATACTTAAAAAAATAAGCTTTTGATTTTGGGGTAGTTTTAGATTTGCATAAAAGTTGCCAAGATTGTACAAAGAGTTCCTATATCCCCTCACCCAGTTTCCCATTTTAATATCTTACATTACTGTGCTAGATTTGTCACATCTAAGGAATCAACATTGGTATATTACTGTTACCTAAATCCCAGGATTTAGATTTCCTAGTTATTCCCTAATGTCCTTTTTCTGTTCCAGGATTCCATCCACAATGCCACATTACATTCAATCCTAGTGTCTTCTTAGCCTCCTCTGGTCTGTGACAGCCTTTTGGACTTACCTTGTTTTTGATGACTTTGACAGTTTTGAATAGGGTTGGTCAAGTATTCTGTAGAATGCCTATCAATTTCAGGTGGTTTCATGTTTTTCTTACGGTTAGACAGGGGTTATGGATTTGGGGGAGGATGACCACAGAGAAGACTGCCATTCTCATCACATTATATCAAGGATACATGCTATCAACACGACTTATCACTGAGCTTACATACTTTTTAATACCTTTAGTTAAACGGTTGGATGGTGAGAGCATAGATGTTGAAGTTGGAAGACTGAATTCAGATCATAGCTCTGTCATTCGTTAGTGTGTGACTTGGCAAAGTTAGTTAATCTCTCTATTCCTTAGTTTCCTCATCTGTAAAGTAAGGATAATAACAGTATCTACCTCATTAAATTAGTAAATACATGAAAAGTACATAGAGCTGAGCCTGGCACAGGGGAAGCAGGATATAAGTTTTGACTATTATTAATATTATTGAGTAACACAAAAGTTCTTTGTTTCTTTTATATATGTCTCCCAGACGCTCTTTGCCTCAGAAAATTAAACTAATGGTTTTTAGTGATAAAAAAAAATCCTGTCAACCTGGGTTTTAAATTTTGAACATGGGAAGATCTTTGTCTTATTGTCTCTTGGGTTTTGAATTATCCCTACAATATCACAGTTTCCCTTAAAATTTGCATTGTCTGCTGATGAGAATCTTTCGCAGGAGACTCCTTTGAGTATTTTCATTATCATTCAAATCTTACAATTTGAATATTCTCTTCAGAGTGCTGGCTCTTTTAGCCATTGATCCACTGATATATTTCTGGTTCTCCAGGCCCAGATGTACAATTCAAATTAATAGTCTATGAAAAAGAGTTATTACTATTTTCTTCCCTTTAGCCCAAGCAAAAGATTCCCAAGGTATGTTTCAGCTTTTATTAATATTACAAATGAAGATCTAATATTGTTCACTGCGTACTTAATGGTTGATCTTAACAACTCCAAATAGGGAAGACAATTGCATTTATAAAAATGTATGTCAGTTTTCTGATGCATTTTCCAGTTTTCTATTTGTAATTCTAAGTGATAATTTTGAATACTCTTTCTGAATATTAAAATACATTCTTTTGTTGTTAGGGTTTCTGAAAATTTCATTTGAAACTTTGTGAAATGTTTTTTGCAAATCCAAATATGCATGTTTTGATATACTTTTATCTAATGCCTTATATTTTTCCTGAA
>NW_025792744.1:0-2223 GCF_021613505.1 Equus quagga | reverse complement strand
GGTGATACAGGCATGGAGGGCTCAGGAAGCTCCCAGGGGTCTGCAGGTCTGGAGTGGGTGGGTCCTGGGGCCAACATGGTCTGAGAGGATGCTGGACAGGTGGCCAGCCCCAGACCTGGAGGACCCATCCCTGGAGGGCAGACTTCATCTGGGGAGTCCTGGGAGATGTTTGAAAGGAACAGACATGACCAGACTTGGGTGGGTGGGGGTGGGAATCCAGAACTAGAGAGACCTCAGGGAGGGTGTGGCAGTGTCCCAGGCAGAGGAGACAGATATGTGGACAGATTCATCAAGTGGAAGAAACAGGAGAGAGAGGAGCCAGGATTTTTTCTGGACAGTTAAGAGAAGCTGTGACTGCATCAATGTGTCGTGTATTTTAACAAAGTGATTCAAGAGAAGGAGTGATCTTCAAGGCGCTGGTCTCCCTCAAGGACATCCTCTCACTGACGGGCCCCTCAGGGCCAAGGGCTGCAGAAAGGGTGGTCCTGAACCCAGGGGATCATGTCCAGGCATGAGGACAGACCCATGGAACATTTTAGGAGCAGTAAGGTGGGAGGGAAGGAAATGCCTAAGCTGGTCTTACAGACGGAGGGGCACTGACCAGTGATGGGGGCGCCCCAAGCAGAGGAAGCGTGCAGGCCAAGAGGAGTGAGATGTGCAAGCACACAGCGAGTTGGGGGGGGGTGGTAAGGATGGGCTGGTGGCCGACTATAGGGGGTCTTATGCTCCATGTTCTTTTTCCTGTTGTCTTTAAGGGATTTAAGTAGGGGACTCTCAGAGTTGGACTTGTGTCCAGGAAAAGTGGCTCTGGATTTTTTGAGGCCAGATTGGAATGGCAGAGGGAGGGCTGTCTGCGCAGCGACCAGGTACCAAGATCTATGGAATTGACAAGTGAATGTAAAGTGACAGAACCAGAGAGTTAAAGCGAGGAGTGGGCACTCTCGTAGACTGTCAGTGGGAGACTGAATTTCTGGGACAAATAACACCATGTATCAAAATTCATAAAAATATATGTCCCTTTTAATCAAGTAATTCCACTCCTAGAAATTTATTTTGAGGAAATAATCAGAACTTTAGCGAAATATTAGAAATGTGTTCATGAGGAAAAAGTGGAAACAACCTCAATGTCCAACAATAAGGAAAGGTAAAATGAACTATGGTACACCACGACAGGGAATATTAAAGTCATTCAATATGATATTTTTAACAGCTGTAATGACATAATAAAGATTTCTTTAAAACAGGCTGCAATATATCACATATCAATGTTTTTCTATTTTTATTTTGTTTTAACTTACGCAGTAAAATTCTCTTTTTTTACAGCAGATATAGCAGTTGTATAAATTTTCATAAAATCATAGAGTTGTGTAATTACCACCACAATCAAGGCAGAACATTTCCACCCTCTGAAATGTCCCAGTGCCCCTTTGTAGGCAGCCCTTTCTCCACCCCGACCATGGAAACCACTGGTCTCTTTCTGACCCTATAGTTTTGCCTTTTCCAAAATATCATGTAAGTGGAATGATGCAGTATGTAATCTTTTTATGAATTAAGCTTTTAATTTTGAGGTAATTGTAGATTCACTGGCAGTTGTAAGAAATACTACAGAGGGGTCCCGTGGACACTTCACTCAGTTCCTCCCAATGGTAATGCCTTGCAAAACTATAGTAAAATGTCAACCAAGATACTGACATTGACACAGTCAACGTAGAGAACATTCCGTCACCAAGAAGATCCCTCACATCACCCTTTTATAGCCATGACCACTTCCTTCCCTCCCAAGCCCCTCCTGACCCCTTGGCAACTACTAATTTGATCTTTGTTTCTAGTTTTGTCATTTCAAGATTGTTCTAATGCTGTCATTTCAAGATTGTTCCATAGATGGAACCATACAGTGTGTAACATTTCAGGACTGGCTTTTTCACTCAGCAGGATTCTCCGGATGTCCATCCAGGTTGTTGGGTGTATCATAGTTTGTTCCTTTTTATAGATGAACAATATTCCAAGTACAGAACCTTTTGAGTTTGACTTCTTTAGTTCACATAAGGCCTTTGCCATTCATCCTAGTCATCCCGTTTATCAATAGCTTGTTCCTTTCTGTTGCTGAGTGGGATTGCATTTATGACTGTCTCACAGTTTGTTTAGCCATTCACCAACTGAGGAACATTTGGGCTGTTCCCAGTTTGGGGCAATGATGAATAAAGCTGGGGTAAACATTTACAG
>NW_025792743.1:0-1488 GCF_021613505.1 Equus quagga | reverse complement strand
TGGACATAACTGTTGACGTTCTCTCTGGTCAGGGGCAGCCACTGGCTGTCTCTGGGGAGAGTGGAGCTGCTGGCTGGGTGTCTGGTTGCACAGGGTTGCCAGCAGAGTTGTGGCATCACTGCCATGACCCGCCTGTTGGTTGCTGGGAGCCCCACCTCCTTCTTTGTGCCAAGTGTACCAGCGGCGATCTAGCCCTGTGGACTCCCCCAGTGTTCCCTGTGAGGTGACAGAGAAGTCACCCTCCTGGGGACATCTTGGGACTCTGGGAAAGCTAGATGTCTGATTCCAGCCCTCTTTTCCCCACCAGAGAAACTGTAGGCCCAGGGAGCCCCTCTCAGTGTGGCACTGTGCCAGCCTGGGGGAGAGGTGATGCAGTTGGTGTGAAATTGCTCCTCCCAGCCTTCTAGTGCACTTTTCTCAGTTTTCCTGCTCTAACAGGAAACCCCAAGTGTTCTGGAGTTTTCACAAAGGTGTTCTCATCTGTGGATATTTGCTAATCCATATTTTTCTGTGGGGGCCCTAGAGCCCGGAACCACCTATTCCACAGACTTGCTGATGTTACTCTCATTCGTCAGGTTTGTTAATCTTTGTGCTATGACACATTTGGCCTCATCGATTCTATTGATTTTTCTGTTCTCTGTAGTTTGTGTGTTTCCACTCTAATCTTTATGATTTCCTTCCTGTGCCAGCTTGCAGTTGGTTTGCTCTCCTTTTCTAGTTCCTTGAGCTGTAAGGGGGAGGATTTTGATTCGAGATCTTCATTTTCCTGTTGGCGTGTACAGGTATAAATTTCCCTCTGAGCCTGGTTTTGCATCATTTTATAAGTTTTGGTATCCTGTATTTTCCTTTTCCTCTCTCTCTAAGTATTTCCTAATTCTCCATGTGATGTTTTTGATCCACTGACGGTGTTAATTTCTACATATTGGAAAACTGCTTTTCCAGTTTTGTGAAAGTCACTTCTAGTGTCATTCTACTTGCTCAGATAATACACTTTGTATGATTTCAGTTTTTAAAAATTTATTGTGATTAGTTTACGCCGTGACCAAGAGAGATTTATTCCTGGAATGCAGGCATGTTTCAGTACAGGCAAATCCATAAGCATAAGACACCAAATTAACACAATGAAGGAAACTGTTATAAGATTATCTAATTGATGCAGAAATAGCATTATTTGAGAAAATCTGCAACTTTTCATAGTAAAAATACTCAACAAATGAGAGCTACAAGGAAGTTCCCTCAACGTAACACAGGAGATGTTTTATACAAAGCCCACTGGTTATAGCATACTCATTGATGAAAGACTGTAAGATAAAGAAAAAGAGAAAAGATGCCTTCTCTGGTCACATCTATTAAAAATAACACTACAAGTCCTATTGTGTCATATAACTGTATTTGAAAATGGTTAAAGGACTTATGTAGACGTTTTTCAAAGGAAAATGAGCAGTGGTCAAGTAGCATGTGAAAAGATGCTCAACATAACTAATCATT
>NW_025792742.1:0-1776 GCF_021613505.1 Equus quagga | reverse complement strand
GATTTGATATTTGTTCCTGTAGTTTTTCCTTAAAACTTTAATTGATACGGCTAACTTTTGTTTATTAAAATAAATAAAGAATACTATAGCAAATACAGACCATCACAAAGTCAGATTTTTAGCCATTTTTATATTGACTTCAGATGTAAATTTTTTTTAAAAATGAAATATTAGAGATGAAGTTAAGTCCCCAGTGTTCCTCTGCTCAGAGCTAATCATTATCAGGAGTCAGTGTGAATCCAGACTGTTTATACAATTTTACTGCACGTCAATATACAATATATGGTATTGATTTCTGAGTTTTCAAGTGTCCATAAACGATGTTATGAGTGGTATTCTAGGATTACTCTGCATTAGTGTTATGTTTGTAATCCATCCATAGTGATGTGTCTAGATCTAGTTAAGTCATTTGTTTTTACCTGTGGTTTGTGGTAGCACAGTTTATTTTTTTGTCGCCATGTTGATAGTATTTTTGGCCTTATAAATGATACTGTAATGAATAACTTGGCACCTGCCTCCTGTGTTCAAGAACATGAGTTTCTAGGATACATAAACGGAATCGCTGGGTCAGAGAGTAGATGCAACTTTGACTTTACCAGATATGAAACCTAGCACTCCTCAAAGTGTTCACACCAACTCACACTTCCACTGGCAGAGGACGATAACCCCCAACTCCCCGCATCCTTGCCAAACCACGGGGTGAAAGAGAGCTTTATCCTTGTTTAAATTTTATTACTTTAAGAGATCTTATATTTGAGTATCTTTTCAGATATTTCTTCACCATTTGACATTTAGTCATTTTTTAACTATATAAAAGTTCAATAATTTAGAGCCATGGATTTCCATGAAATTCCTTATTCTTTATTTACTAATTTTCTGATATTCTTATGATATTGCTAATTTTCAGTTAAATTTTTTTAAAGTAAGACAGTTTAAAGGTTTGTTTAATTAGATGAGTTGTGTTAATAACTTTCATTTGACTTCAGCACAGTGGTTTGCTTGTTTTTTTAAATATGCAGCCTTAAAATAAGCAGCTCTTGTTGGAGCCACAGGAAGTATACGGGGAAATTACTTTTCGCTTCTAACCACTGAAGCATTTCTCTGTGTGATATTCATGATGTGAGTTAATTTTTTAAGTAATAAATATGCAGTATACTAATTCTAGCTTATATTTCCAATGGGATTCTAATTCAGTCTTTTTTTCCTGCCTTTCCTAATTCACATTTCAGCAGTATTTACTATTTTTGATCACTTTTTTCCTAAAGTTTCCTCCCACTTGGTTTATATTACTCTAGTCTCTCCTGGCTTATTTGGTATCCATCCAACTAAATGTTTAGTGAACACCTGACCATCTTCCCTCTTTTAAACTGCAATTAAATGATCTTAAGGTAGAACACATAATTACATGTAGGCAGGGGTGATACTCAAGCTAGTTTGTACCAGGTAGGTCACCAGCACCAACCAATCTGAACAGAGGCCAGCTATAGACAACTGCTCTAGCTGGACCAGTGCATCCAAACAGAGCACGCCAACAGAGCAGCAGCCTTGCATATACACAGTTTTTATGAGCTATATTTAAATAAGTGCTTTTGACTGTATATGTAATTGATTTATATACATATTTGATTATATATGTATTAGAACTGTTACATAAATAGAAGTGTTCTCTACCCCTAAAATACAACTCACTTTGTTAGAGTTGTGAGGCAATATCAGTTTCAGTTTTCTTTCCCCTAAGGATGTCTTTCTTCTCTCTCCTTAACCACTTACAGTCTG
>NW_025792741.1:0-1185 GCF_021613505.1 Equus quagga | reverse complement strand
CAGCTGCCAGGATTCCCACAACCTAACACAACTACCTGCATTTTCCCTGTTTCCATTAAATCTGAATTAGTTATGCACACAATTTTCCTCAAACACCCCATGAGCATTCCCACCTATAGACCCCTGTTCTTGTTTCTTGCTCCCTTTGTCTGAGATACTTGTCCCCAGTATCTGCATGGCCCACTTCCTCATGGCCTTCAGGCCCCTATGAGTCACCTCACACAGAGGACTCCCCTGAACCCCAAGTACAAAGTAGCACTCTTTCCCCACCTTCCTTGACAGGATTTCATAGTTACTTGTCTAATGCCTGTACCCACACCCTCTAGAATGTAAGTGCAACAAAGTCAGGGACTTCTTTTTGTTCACTTCAGTAACCAACACCTGAAACACTGCCTAGCCTGACACACACACTCCATGTTCATTGTCTTAGTAAGTGGGCTTCCTTGACCTGCACAGGAAGAACGAGGGAACCCATCCTCTTTCTTCCTTGTCTTGTCCTAATATTTTCAGGAGGGTGTCTCAGCTCAGACCAAAGAATGTGGGGCCCTTACCATTTTTCCCATTGGTGGAACTAGAGAGATGGGGATTCCAAGGAGACTGCTTCCTAAAATCTCTTCATAAAACCCTGGGCTCTTGGAACGGAGGCCTAGTTGTCCCTCACACACACAAGAGCAGGCCTAGCAGTCAACCTTCAAGAGAAGAACAAGGGATCCATGACCCTTTCTCCCCACCTCCTACAACCCTGGCCAGAGTGCTACCCCACTCCCATTTCTGTCAGCCACCTGGGGGTCTTGAAAGAAGTCAAGATTCAAGAAGCTGCTGACATGACAGGCACAGACTTGATCAGAGGGAGAGAGAAGGGTATTTCTAAAACATGACCCAGTCTTCTGAGTTGAGGCTGGGTGGGCTGAGAGCACCAGAGGTCTCTGTATACACAGATAAAAATGGAAGACCAGATTTGCAGGGTTCAGAAGAAAAGGAGGGACTGAGTGTGTGGGGAGCTCAGGAGACAGCCTTTAGCTGTGCTTCCTGTTTCCTGTTCCCTCAAATCAGTTTGACTGGTTTGAAGCACAGACTCTTGCAGTACGTAAGTATATGTGTCTCCACTCAACAAAAATAAAGGGATTACTACCTGAGAGGTCATCTTGTATGATATGTATATTGCTATCCCTCTGCCCCAAACTG
>NW_025792740.1:0-2363 GCF_021613505.1 Equus quagga | reverse complement strand
GAGTCAGTAGTCATTGAAGTCAGTTGTGATCAGACTGAGCCTTGCAAGGATGTCTTGGGGAAAAGGGTTAGATTGAAGAGAGAACAGAAATAGGGAACTAGTTAGAAGATTATTTACATATGAATTAAACAATATAGTATTGTTTAAGCAACGATTACATATCTTTGGAAATCTCTTTAAAGAAAGAAAAATGTTAACATGTGGTCACTTTCCCAAAAGAGTCTGTAATCTTTCTGAGGAAAGAGAATTAAAAATATAAGAAATAGATCTAGAATTATAAAGAAGATAAAATATAATATAACAATGTCCTTAAGTAAATGGTATACATAATAAGTAAAGAGATCAGAGAAAGAAATCATGGCAGTCACTGGGGAAGGCTTCATGAAGGAAGTGACTTGTGATTTGTTCTGGAATGATGAATGAGATTTAAAAGACCAAAAAGGAATGGGAAAAAAAATGCATTTTGATAAAGAGAGATCATAAGCAAAAGTGTAGAAATATGAATGAGTATAGCATGTTCTTGGGACAGTAAGCATGAAGAATGAGCAATTGATGAATCTATGCAGGGTTTAAGAGGAGTGGATAAATAAATAAGGTTTAATTAGATGTCCAAATGACACTGTAGATCAATATGTGTTCACTATCCAATTTTCTACTTAATGTCAGGCGTTGCCCTAATACTTTCAGATGTGGGTTCGTTTAGCGCTCACAACAATCCTCTGAAGTTGGTATTATCTCCAACCTACAGGTGTGGAAAGTGAGAATGTAAAACTTAAGTTAGAAAACCTGGAAACATTTTTGAGCCCTCCCCCCCCCGCCCCCACTATGTGCCAAGAGTGTCAAAGTTATTATAGGTGGAGACAGTATTTGAATTTAAATCCATTTCATTCACAAGACCCCACATTCTCATTACTCCATGTTGCCTCTGCCGGTTTGGCAACTGAGTCCTATCATAGGGTCTTGCCTAAATGAGTGGCAGGAGGACATCATGGTTGCAATTTCAAGCATCGCGTGGCCGTGTTGCCTAACACATGTTTTTCAGCTTTTTGTTAACATAGTCGTCTTTTTATTGTATCCCTTTAAAAAGTGTTTCTTAGTCATAAGAAGCAGTTTCTAAAACTGGAGTTATAAATGGGGCCATAAGCCAGTACTTTGCAATTCAGATGAAATCATTAGAAGGCAGCATCGACAGTCTATCTTAGACTGCTCCTGTGGACAATGGCTCAGACTCTGTGGGGTACAACCTGAGCTGAGACACATCAGGAAGAGCGAGCTAGTGGGGCTACGTTGTAGTGGTTTTGGGAGAAAGTCCATATAGCATCATCTCAGAGCTATCTGTGGAAAACCATAATGGGCCTAAATGAGATTTAAATTAACTGGATACATGCTTGCAGTGATAATTAGAAAGACCTTCAAGTTAATAAGATAATTAGGCCAGAGAATAGTTATGTCTAGAACTTCCTACCAAAAAATGGCATCTCTCAATAGATAAGATAGATAGATAAACAGATAAGTAGATAAATTTAGATAGGTAGATAAATTCAGACTGATAGGAAGATGATAGATAATCCATATTGATATTGAAGGGTAGCAGAATATGCTAGCCCAAAATATGCCACTTTGGTGTATTGAGTATTTTGAGCTGTAGGCACTTGATAAACAGCAAATGCAGGGAGAGGCTTTCTCTGAACTCTTATCTGCCCGAAGACAGATCCTTCAAAAGGCACTCAATTGTCATAAATCTTCTCCCTGGGAGTTTCATCAACCAGGGAGGATTGATTCTTATCAGGAGAGAGGAAACCAGAAATTGACACCACACTCAGGCAAACTTTGTCACAAACTATCATACCTCCCGTCTATTCTTTTAAAGGCCCATTTATCTTTCCTAAAAACCATTTATACTCTCTCCTAAAAGAAGTGCATCTCCCCTCCCCTTTCCCTATTAGGATGGTATTTAAGCCTGAATTCTAAGACACCTTGGGGAGTTACTCATTTTTCCCTGGGTATCTGCCACGTATACGTTAGGTATACACGTTAATCAACTTCTGTTTGTGTTTCTGTTGTTAACTTGTCTTTTATTAGTGGGATCTCAGCTAGCTAGTTCTCGGAACTAGCTCTAGTTCTCAGAATCAGTTCAGAACTCAGAAGTGTAGAAGCAAAATTACTTTTCCTTCCCTACAATATCTGTATCTATATCTACACACACACACATGCACGCACACACACACACACACACACACACAGAGTCACTTGCTGCTGATTCAGCTGCAGAAATGATGCCTTACTGGATTATTTTAAAATGCTTATACTACTTAATTTCAGCCATGCCAAACACAACCACAGAATTTGAGCCAAAAGGCTAC
>NW_025792739.1:0-1865 GCF_021613505.1 Equus quagga | reverse complement strand
ACATGGAACACTGTCCAGGATTGATCACATATTAGGCCACAAAACAAATCTCAATAAATTTAAGAAAATTGAAATATCATGCATCTTTTCTGAACACAAAGGTATGAAACTAGGAATCAACTACAGGAAGAAAACCAGAAAAGCCACAAAAATGTGGAGATTAAACAAAATACTACTGAACAACCATTGAGTCAATGAAGAAATCAAAGGAGAAATCAAAAAACTCCTGGAGACAAATGAAAATGAAAATATGACATGCCATAATCTTAGAATACAGCAAAGCGGTTCTAAGAGGGAAGATTATAGCGATTCAGGCCTACCTCAACAAACAATAAAAATCCCAAATAAACAATCTAAAAGAACATCTAAAGGTACTGGAAAAAAGAAGAACAAACAAAGCCCAAAATTGGCAGAAGGAAGGAAATAATAAAAATCAGAGCAGAAATAAATGAAATAGAGACTAAAAAATGAATAGAAAAAATTAATGAAACCAAGAGCTTGTTCTTTGAAAAGATAAACAAAATTGACAAAACCTTAGCTATACTCACCAATCAAAAAGGAGAGAAGGCTCAAATAAATAAAATCAGAAATGAAAGAGGAGAAATCACAACGGACACCTCAGAAATACAAAAGATAAGACAATATTATGAAAAGCTATATACCAACAAATTGGATAAGCTAGAAGAAATTGGTAAATTCTTAGACACCTACAACCTTCCAAAACTGGACCAAGAAGAAGTAGAGAATTTGAATAGACCAATCACCAGTAAGGAGATTGAAACAGCGATCAAAATCCTCCCCAAAAACAAAAGCCAAGGACCAGATGGCTTCCCTGGTGGATTCTAACAAACATTCAAAGAAGACTTATTAGCTTATCCTTCTCAAACTCTTCCAAAAAATTCAAGAGAAGGAGAGGCTTCTTAACTCATTCTGCAAAGCCAACATTATCCTGATAGTGAAACCAGACAAGGACAATACAAAAAAGAAAATTATAGGCCAATATCACTGATGAACATCAATGCAAAAATCCTCAACAAAATACTAGCAAATCGAATACAACAATACATTAAAAAGATCATACATCATGATCAAGTGGGTTTCATTCCAGGGATGCAGAGATGGTTCAACATCTGCAAATCTATCAAAGTGATACACCACATTAACAAAATAAAGAATAAAAATCGCATGAACATCTCAATACATGCAGAGAAAGCATTTGAGAAGATACAGCATCCATTTATGATTAAAAAAGAAAAATCTCTAGAGGCTTGCCCTGTGGCCAAATTGTTAAGCTTGTGCGCTCTGCTTCGGTGGCCTGGGGTTTTGCCCATTCGACTCCTGGGCATGGACGTGGCACTACTCATCAGGCCATGCTGAGGCAGCATCCCACGTGCCACAACTAGAGGGACCCGCAACTAAAAATACACAACTATGTACTGGGGGGCCTTGGGGAGAAAAAAATAAAATCTTTAAAAAAAAACTCCAAATAAAATGAGTATAGAAGGAAAATATCTCAACATAATAAAGGCCATATATGACAAACCCACAACAAATATTCTCAATGCAGAAAAACTGAAGGCTATCCCTCTAGGAACAGGAACCAGACAAGGATGGCCACTGTCACCACTCTTATTTAACATAGTATTGGATGTCCTCGCCAGAGCAATCAGGCAAGAAAAAGAAATAAAAGGGATCCATATTGGAAAAGAAGAATTGAAACTGTCACTCTTTGCAGAGGACATGATTTTATGTATAGAAAATCCTAAAGAACCCACTAAAAAAACTTTTACAAACAGCAAATGAATACAATCAAGTCACAGGATACAAAATCAACATACAAAAATCGGTTGTGTTTCTATACACTA
>NW_025792738.1:0-1228 GCF_021613505.1 Equus quagga | reverse complement strand
GAAGGCAGCCATGAAGCACATGATCATCTTGTTCACTGGCAAAGATGATTTGGAGGGTCAGAGACTAAGCGACTTTATAGCAGAGGCAGATGTGAAGCTGAGAAGTGTTGTCCAGGAGTGTGGGGACCGCTTCTGTGCCTTCAACAACAGAGCAGACGAAGCCAAGAAGGAAGCTCAAGTGCAGGAGCTGGTGGAGCTGATAGAGAACATGGTGCAGAAGAACAGAGGGACTTACTTTTCAGACGCCATATACAAGGACACAGAGCACAGGCTGAAACGACAGGCAGAGATCTTGGAGAAAATCTACACTGATGAATTAAACCATGAAATTGAACTAGTAGAAAAGGAATTTGCTGATAAACTGCAAGAAAAAGAGGAAAAACTTAAATCACTGAAGAAGAAATATGAGGAACGAATAAAAAATATAAGGCAAGAAGCCGAGAGTAATATATTCCAAGATGTTTTAAATGGGATTATGAAGATGCTTTCAAAAATATGGCATATGTTTTGGAAGTAATGTAAATTTCATTTTTTTCTTAATCTGCTATGATTTGTAATGTGGTGGATTATGTTTTCCAAAGATGGTTTCTACAGTGTCTCTTATCCTACTTATTCTTCTGCTATCTGACCTTGTTACTCCTTTCATTGAGTTAATGGATCTGTGCCCCTTACCCTGAAATTGGATGGACTTTGTGACTGCTTTGATAAATAGAGGATAGTTGAAGCAACACCATGTGACTGCTCAGGTTCAAGAGGGAATTGACTCATTGCTCTCTTGTCATGCTTGCCTTTGGAACTTGGCCACCATGTTGTGAGGGAGCCCAGGTTGCCCATGGGAAGGCCCACATACAAGGATTTCAAGTCATGGGCCCACTTCCCTGGATGATCTTTCATCTGCCAGCCTCGCAAGTGAGGTAACACAGAAGTGGACTGTCCAGCTGCCAACTGAGCCACCTCTGATGAAGATGCAAAGAGCAAAGATGAGCCACTCACACTGAGTCCTGCCCAAATTGCAGATTCATGAGAAAAATAAAGGATTCTTGCTGTTTTAAACCACTAAATTGTGGGATGGTTTGTTATGCAGCAGTAGCTAACCAGAATTAAACATCTTCACAGCTCATCACCTACCACTCCCTGATCCCACCTGTCCCCCCTCACAGTGCCAAGAATCTTAAGAAGTTACAAAATTGGCATAATCAGGCAATGACCCATCACTAGAGTTCAAAGA
>NW_025792737.1:0-6146 GCF_021613505.1 Equus quagga | reverse complement strand
CTGTTATTTTTGTTGCGGTTAAAAATGCACATCCTTTAATCCCGGAATGCAAACTGATTATTTTCAAATTACTGTAGAACAGAAAACAGACATGGTCAACTGTTGAATTCTGAAGCTGACAATAACATAAACCATTATCTTTTTAAGTCTGTTGCCTAAAGATCTGGAATATGGAAATGTTAATCTTTAACTTCATCACTAAAAGATTGTCTTTTGGTTTTAGCCCATTTACTATAATAACAGCCTTCTGATCACACCCATAATCTTCCCTGGTATTCCACACTAGGAATTTCTAGTCAGCAGGTGATATTACCTTGCAATATTTCTAGGGCATCATGACATATAGGAAACCAGCTTTCTCATGTTAATAATTTCAATAAAAGTGAGAGGTTAAAAAGAAGAACTGAAGTTCTGTGACAGAGATAACCAAGTCTCATGTGTATATACATAGAAAAGGTGGAATTGGAATATAGACAGAGGTGAGGTTTAATTCATGTTTTTATTTGTTTTGTTTCTTTTCCTTCCCTACCCCATAGCTAATAATTGTTAGCTAAAACATGACAACCCATTGAAAAATATCTAAAAGGGAGACTTCTATTTCAGCAAAGTGGTGGATTAGATACCAGAACTATCTTCCTATTGAAACAATTAAAATGTTGAATAAAAAAAATTTAACCCTTCTTGATAAATTTATGAATTGGCAAGAAGCAAATTCATACTCAAGCGGAGGGTGAAGTAATGGTGTGAACACAGGAGGGTAGTTGAAGCTCTGAAGTCAGTTTTTCCCTTAACTGATGTAGTAGCCTGAATAATGAATTCCATCCAAGATTCTGAATAGAGGGCAAGCTACATAGAGTGGAGACCCAAAGGGATATATCCTCAGTATAAACCACCCAAGACCTTTCGTGAACCTTGAGAAAACCAAGGGAAAAAGAATAATCCCACCTAACAGTTCAGAATCATACGCCATCCCCCATGTAATCTGCATTTGCTACATTATTTAAGAATATTCAGATCTGCTACAGGGATAAAGAGAAATAAACAAGGAAGATAAATGAAACTAAGTAGCTCATGAGGCAGAGGCAGAACATACAATATGTAAGTATGTATAAGTAAGTAACCTAGGAGACATGTTAGGTATACACAGAGTAAGTAGAGCATATGTGTGCTGATCATGGGAAGGGAAGAAAGAACTAAGTAGACACTAAATACACTAGTCGAGATATATATGACGCACATAGATACTCAACATTCATGAGGTCTTAAGTTTCCCATCCATTGGTGACACTCATCTGGCCCTCTGCCTAAGAAATTCACATAAAATCCGTGGCTGCTGCTAAGATTAAATGGAAAGCTGCAGCTGTGCCCAAGCTTACATGCCCCTGCATCTCCGTAGTAGAGAAAATGTGCATGATCGTCACAAGAACCTTCTGTCTGTTGGGCCCCTTTACTCAAACCTCAAGTCTGGTGCTAGAAACCATCAGCAGGGAAGGGGTATGCAGCAGAGAAAGTCAGGTCACATAAAGATTGCATAACCCAGGACTCAGGCAATCCTTTCACCCAATGTACCTTATCCTAGCATGACAACGTATCCCATCCCACCCAAATATGAGAGCTGTCCCATTTCCTTGCCCTGCAGAGTTCAATGAGTTTTAAATTGATTTAATTAACCATGAAATTTGAGCTTGTTAATTTAGCCCGTGAGCCTTTCTGTTCTGTGACCTCTGAGACTGTTGGCCTGAAAGTGTACTTACAGGCTACAATTACATTGAAGTAATTTCCTGCATGACATGTTTTGTAGGTTTGCAGCCCAGAACAACACTTACAGGGCCCATATGTAGAATTTAGAATCACTGGCCCAGATTCATAGTGCCCCAAGGAATCCAACAAAAGGAAATTCTTTCTTGAGGAAGCCACCTTCATCTCAGTCTTTGAATAATTTCCACAGCAGATCAAAAAGGAAAGAAAATCACTAAACACTACAAAGAAAATGGCATCATGAAGGAAAGCCATCAGAAACAATAGAGTGGACCCGCAAAACTTCAAAGATAAAAATTATCTGATACCAAATATAAAATAAGAATATTTAATATCATTCAAGAAATAAAAGAAAGCTTGAAAATCTGAGTAACTAGCAAGAAGACTTGGAAACATAAAGCAGAATTTCTAGAAATAAAAAATATAATACATTATTCAGATTTTTAAAAAATCATTGAACAGTTTAACAGCAGATTATAATTAAATGTAAACTCAAGAGTTTACAAAATACTGCCCTTCAAAATAGAAGAGCTATAGTGAAGGCATATGAACGTGTGTATACTCACAGATGTTTATGAATAATATAAACTAATAATGTAAAGGAGTTTCAAATGAATTTGGGGGATACTCAAAATACTCATTTGCACTTATCAGAGAGCTCACTATGGGTAAGTCAGGATAGTCCAGTCTCTTCATATCACTCTACTTTGTGTTTTATTTTAAATAAAATAATTCTGAAGACATACTTCTGAGCATGTGTTTTTATCATCACATCATAATTTTATTATTATTGATAACTCTGTATGACACATCTCTTCTTTTTTAACTACACTTCCTAAAAGGCTTTCTTAATCATTCTACTTATTCTTGCCAACAAACTCTACCTGAAAATGAGTTAAGCTCTGCAAAATAAGAGAAGGTTCCCTTTAGATACAATTGTTCTAACCCCAACACCAATATTGGAGTTTGGATGCATTCCAGAGACTTACGTTCCAGAAAATGTGCCATTGTCAATCCATTTCCACTTACTTTCCTTTGCATTGTATGATAATCCAATCCAGTAGCTATCTCTATAAGTCTGGGGTTGAACAAAGGCCTATAAAGGAAACAAAGGATATCATGTGACTGAATTCCAACCTGTTAGAGAATGAAAAGGACAGGTTAAGGGCCCAGTTGTTTCTCCGGCAAGTACTCTGCTCCTCTCCACATCATTCTTCACCACTCCTACCTAAAAAACCTTCTCTTCCCTCAATCCCTGTGTTTACATTTTTGAAAGTAATTTTTCCCGGGATTATTTATTTATGTTAAAAATGGCTGCAAGTCTCACAGATTATTTAAAACATGGAAAAATTTAAAATCTAGTTATCTAACAATAGGAGATTTGTTAAATAATTTATGACACTTTATGAAACCATTCAAAGTCAGGCTCCAGAAAACTACTTACAGATCTATAAAAATGATCACTATATATTCTTAAGTGAAAAGAGGAATCTTCAAAACAAGTTTATTAAAACAAGTGTATGTGGGGAGACGTGCCTAGAGGCTTTAGCCTCATAAGAGAGAGCCTTGCTGGAGTTCAGTAGTTGGAAGAGGCGCAGGGAAAAGGGCAGTGTTTGGAAATATTGACTCTCCAAAAATGTAATATATCAAAGTGACATATTACACGATATCTGATTAGATGACTGAATGTATTTTTAGAAAAAGATTTAAATTTAACTGTGTTTTACTGCAACAAACATAAAAAGTTATTTTATAAATTGATATAAATTCTTTTATGTTGTGGTTTAAAATATCTATTAGATTTACATATAAATTTTGCCTTATTTTCCTATACAATAAATAGAGGCTTCAGGCTGATCTTTGCAAACATTTCTCTACAAAATCACATTCTGCGTGTGTGGATAGTTTCCATTAGTAATAAATTAAAAAGGTAATTTTGATATTATTGTCACTGTATTTTCTCTTTTTATAATTCTTTTTGAAAGATATACATGTTGATGTAATATATAAGAATATTGATCAAGTAAATGTTACCTATAGATGCAATCAAAATCACCCTAAAGCTAATTTGTAAAACTGTTATCACTTTCCTATTCCTCATTATTATCTCTATTCTGCCAATGGGAAAACGGGGGCCCAGAGAGGTTAAGTCGTTTATCCAAGCTCACCCAGCCATTAAGTGACAGAACTGGATTTTATTCCAATCAGTCTGGCTCCTGTATTCCTAATACTAACTACTAGACCATGTTGCCTCGAGGTTCTTCGTTGCCACTTATAGGGAGAAATAACTGCTGGTTCCAGGCTGCAGTTTACCAAATGCTTAACTATTTCATTGAAGGAAACGCATACTTCTCCATGAGCGGGTCTACTGCAGACTCCTTAGAGAGGAAGATGATTGCAAAGCCCCAAACTGCACCTTCAAGGGGGTTTCCATTTTAGAAATAATAATGGCCATCAGGATACATGATATGTATTGAATGCTTAGTAAGTAACAAGATCATATGCCTGCTGGCAGGTCTCCTGGGAGACTCTTAACTATGCAATTTTTGCTCACTCAACAGACACAACACAAAGAATAACTGAAGGTCCCTCTTTCTGGACTCCCCCCTGCCCTCAATATCTTGGGTCCAAGGATGAGAGACAGAGTCCAAGAGAACAAAAGTGAATGTAACAATCCATGATACCAGTTCATCTTCATCATCTATCTTCAAAAGAGATAAATTGTAACTTTCGCAAGTCTGTTTACATCCCCTCCAGTCTTTATTTTCAGTCGTAAAATAATAACAGTTTACTCCACAACAGGACCAGCGGTTGTCATAGAGTTTGCCTACAACATAGAAGGTGAAACATTAAACTTCTTGTCGTCTGGTATTCTGTGAAGCAGAGCAATATATTTATCAGCCCTCTATAAAGAAACTCTTAATAGCTATCAATAATAATAATATGAGCTTCATCAATATTCTGGAAGACCAAGAGATATCTGCACTCCCACATTCACCACAGCATTATTCACAATAGCCAAGATATGGAAACAACCCAAATGTCCATCAATGGATGAATGGATAAAGAAAATGGGGTATATACACATAATGGAATATTATTCAACCTTAAAAAAGGAAATCCTGGCATATACAACAGCATAGATGAACCTTGAGGAGCTTATGCTAAGCAAAATAAGCCAATCACAGAAGGAAAAATACTGCATGATTCCACTTATATGAGATATAAAAATTAATCAGACTCAGAGAAATGGAAAGTAGAATGGTAGTTGCCTGGGTTTTGGCGGGGTCAGGTTGGGGGAATGAGGAGTTGTAGGCCAACGGGTATACAGTTTCAGTTATGCAAGATGAATATGTTCTAGAGATCCGTTATACAACGTATTGCCTACAGTTATCAATGGTGAATTGTGCACTTAAAAGCTTCTTAAAGGACAGATCTCATAATAAGTGTTCTTACCACAAAAAAAGGAACATGAGGAAACTTTTGGGGATGATGGATATGTCTATTACCCTAATTGTGGATGGTTTTACAAATAAATGCACAGGCCCAAATGCATCAAATGGCACACATTAAATTTGTGCAGGTCTTTGCACAATACTAATAATACCCCAATAAAGCTGGTTTTAAACATAATAAAATAAAATTCAAAAAAAGCATTTTGGAATGCCTTCTAAGGAAAAGAAATATTAGTCTTTGGATTTTTTTTGCTTTTCCTCATGTATTTTACCATATACCAAACTTTTAAAATATTATTGATCCTCTAGTGATAGAGACAGTGAATTTCTACTAACTACCATACCTAAATTATATTAAATATGCAAAATCTCTTCGTAAACTCTAAATCCTAAGCAAATACTGAGTAGTTGTTGATTAACCAATCATTTCAATTCATCAAGGTCAATTCATTTCATTCTTATGAGTGATAACAGAGTTTATTTTATGAGATTTAATATTCTTATATCTTGCACGTTTTTAACAGTACCATCACACAGAGTGGCACAAGCATCAAACCTATGGCGAATCTTGCAGACATACTGCAGGGAATACATATTGACCACAAACAGACCAAACAGCTGAAGTCAAGGCAGAATGGAAACACAGTTATCATTACAACAGCGTCCAAATAAAAGGCCTTGTGCCCATTTTATCCTAAGTACATTTTTACTGATAGCCTCCATATTTCACATCAGCTACAAAGTGGGAGTGTCTAATTTGCCCACAATTCCAAAATCATCCAAATTTTCAGGGGAGCTGATGTACTATTTCACCTCTTGGGAGCAGTAGGAATACAAGAACCGCCATTGAATTTGGGGAAAGATAGGGCTCTGCTAATCCAAACACGTCTTCTGGGGTCTTCATCCCATATTTGAAACAAGTAACCCGAATAC
>NW_025792736.1:0-5096 GCF_021613505.1 Equus quagga | reverse complement strand
TCAGCCATGGTGAGAGGGAGCCCATGCTGTCAGACCCATGCGTTTTCACCCTCTGCCACCTTGCATACTCCTTTCATGAGCCTGTTGTGCAAGCTGTGTGGTAACTAAGGACACAGTGTGGCTAATGTCTACTGGCTGAGTCATCCTGTGCACTTGGTTGTTTGATTTTTCTTGTACAGTGGATAATTTCTGGTGGGCATTAACACTTGATACAAAAGATCCTAATGCTTTGTGTCTACTACATACCTCTTCCTAGGAATCCTTGTCCCTGAACTTCCCATCTTGCTCCTTCAAGGACCCTCATCAACCAGATAAGCCATTGCTGCTGCCTGTGAGTTGGTGCATATTCTTGCCTCGGGCCACTTTTGCCTCTATGCAAAGTGGATAAATCGGAGCACAACCTGAAGTTCTGCCCATTGGAAGGAAGTTCCCTCAACACTGTGTTTGGTCATCCCTGAGTAGAGCAGTCCACTACTGGTCAACACCAAAATACTGAGCTCACATATTTGTGAGCCAAGCTCAGGTTTTTCCTTTTCAGGTCAGCTGGTACAGGAACTCCCCATTAGGTCATCATTGAGAGCTGAGGAAAAGACAAAGGTACAACAGTGGTAGGTGACAGGGTCTGAACCATTTGTTATGCAACTAATTAGTGGTAGAATTTTCTGCTTTGTGTGCATATGGTCTCTCTCACAACTACTTGACTCTGTTGTTATAGGGTAAGAGCAGCTATAGATAACACCTAAAAGAACAGATGGCTCTGTGTTCCACTACAAGTTTATTAGTGGAAACAGGCAGTGGGCTGCATTTGACCCATGGGCTGTAGTTGTCGGCCCCTGTGCTAGTCCAATCCTGGGTGTACCATTTCCATCTTGAGTGGATTGCTGCTACGGTGTGACAGTACCCAGACCATGAAAGGCATATGTAGGCAACAGCCCTTTGAAGGTCCATGATCAGCTTCTCCATCTCTCCCAGGGCCCAGGAACATTCTGGGAACTGTTTGTTGAATGGCTTATAGTTCTCTGCAGCAGATGGCCATGCTCGTTGCTCCAGAGGCCTAGGGGTCTGCACTAAAGACCCTCCTGCTTGGAATTGGCCCATATGCCAGATTCCACGTGGCAACTTTTCCTACCACACATGCTTCTAGTACTATGATAAACCCTGGACAGATGGTCTAGGTAGCAAGGCTACTTACTGTAGCCTGGACTTACTTCCACTCGAAACCAGCAACCTTTCATGTCATCTGTTATATAAGTCAGAACAACACTGCCATAGTATGGAACATGCTGCCTCTAAAACCTGTTGAGAGCTACCAAATGTGGGGCTTCTTTGTTAGTGGCAGGAGATACAAAATGCAATACCCTGTCCTCTACTTCTGAGAGGATGTTCCATCATACTCCGGACCATTGGAGCCCTCAAGCTTTACCCATGTGGCAGGCCTCTGAGTCAATAGTTTTAACTACCTACCACTGGGATGCATTCATGTAACCAGAGCATCCGTAGTGCATTCCATTTCTTGCTCATCAGAGTCTAATAACATTATATTATCAATATATTGGACCAATGTGATATCTGTAGAATGTCCAGATGTCCCAGTCCTTTCTCTTTCTTTGGGGAAAATATTCTTTACTGGTAAAAAAATTATCTTCCATGATTTTTAAAAAATATTTTTCCAAGTTTATTGAGATATATTGACATATAACATTGTGTAAGCTTAAGGTGTGCAACATGATGGTTTGATATATGTTTATATTGCAAAGTGATACCACAATAAGCTAAGTTATCCATCATTTCACATAGTTACCTGTGTGTGTGTGTCCACATATATGTGTGTGTCTGATGAGAACACTTAAGATCTTCTCTCTAGGTAACTTCCAAGTATACAATAAAGTCTTGTTAACTACAGTCACCATGCTCTACACTGGATCCCCACACAATCATCTATAACTGGAAGTTTGTACCCTTTGACCAAAGTCACCCATTTCCCCCATGCTCAGCCCCTGGCAATCACCAATCTGCTCTCCCTTTCTATGGGTTCAGCCTTTTTAGATTCCACATAGAAGTGAGATCGTATAGTATTTGTCTTTCTCCGTCTGACTTATTTCACTTAGCATAATGCCCTCAAGGACCATGCATGTTGTCACAATTGGAAGGATTTCCTTCATTATATGGCTGAATAATATTCTATTATATATACACCAAATATTCTTAATCCATTCATTCATTCAAGGATGCTTAGGTTGTTTCTATGTCTTGGCTATTATGAATAATGCTATAATCAACACAGGCCTGTAAATATCTTTGCAAAGATAATGATTTCATTTCCTTCACATAAATACCCATAAGTGGAATTACTGGATCATATGGTAGTTCTATTTTTAATTTTTTGAGCGATCTCCATACTGCGTTCCATAGCGGCTGCACAAATTTTTATTCCTGCCAACAGTGCCCAAGTGTTCCCTTACTCCGCATCCTCACCAACACTTATCTTGTTTCCTTTTGATAATAGCCATTCTAACAGGTGGGAGGAGTTATCTCATTGTGGTTTTGATTTCCATTTCCTGATGATTAGTGATGTTGAGCATCTTTTCATGTCCCTGCTGGGCACATGGATGTCTTCTTTGGAAAAATGTCTATTCAGGTCCTTTGCTCGTTTTTAAATCAGATTATTTGTTTTGTTCCTATTGAGTTGTATGAGTCTCTGATAGATTTTGGATATTAACCCTTTATCAGATATACATTCTGCAAATATTTTAATCCCTTTCGATACATTGACTTTTCATTTTATTGACAGTTTCCTTTGCTGTGTAGAAACGTTTCAGTTTGAGATAGTCCCACTTGTTGATTTTTGCTTTTGTTTGTGCTTTTGTTGTCATATCCAAAACATCATTGCCAAGATCAATGTCAAAGAGCACTTTATCTATTTTCCCATAAGAGTTTTATGGACTCAGGTCTTATATTTAAGTGTTTAATCTATTTTGAGTTAATTTTTGTGAATGGTGTAAGATTTGTGTCCAATTTCATTCATCTGCATGTGAATATCCAGCTTTCCCATTAGCATTTATTAAAGAGACTATTCTTTCCCCATTGAGTATTCTTGGCTGCCTTGTCAAATATTAACTCACTGTATATGCCTAGTCCTATCTGTTTTTTCTACACCCACAAACAATTCCTCAGTTCTCAGTAGACAGCATATGCGTGTCCTATGTTTTATTTCAATTCGAACAATTTAACCTGGAGATAGTATCAAATCCCACAGCTTAAGGGCTCGGTCTCCCAAGACTGCCCCACTTCGTAGGCCAATTGCAAGTCCAGGTAGTTACCTGTGCTCTCAACAAATGGATATAAATGAGAGGTTCCTAGGACCCCCTTCCTCAAGTTCAAATAATTTGCTAGAGCCACTCGCAGAACTCAGAGAAACATTTACTTATGTTTACCAGTTTATTATAATGGATATTATAAAAGATACATATAAACAACTGGATAAAGAGAAACATAAGGAGAGGTCCAAAGAGGTTCTCAGCACAGGAGTGTCTGTTATTGTGGAACTGGAGCGTGCCACCTTCCTGGTACATGCATACATTCACCAAACTGGAAGCTCACCCAATCTTGTTGTCCAAGAGTTTACATAGAGCTTGATCTCTAGCACCCCTCACCTTCCCAGTGGTTAGTAGGTAGGCCTGAAAGTCCCAAGCCTCTAATCAGTTGGTGTTTTTGGTGACCAGCCCCATCCTGAGTCTATCTAGGAGCCCCACCCTAAGTTATCTCATTTGTATTTGTAGGTCTGGAAACTGGGCAAGGGATTATAACTTTCTATTGTGCAACTAATCTCAGCCTTCAATTTGCTCATTCTTGGTCTGTTAATCTATATTAAATAACACTCTTGTTGGCCGCCCATCTCTCTTGCCCCTGGAAACAACGTCTGTTAAGCATTTCCAAAAATCCCTTGCAGTCAGGATTTCCTGGCTTCCATTCTGACATTGTTGGCTATTTTGGCAATTTTGCCCTTGTTTCTACCTTACTGCCACCTGTCCTGTGGCTTTCCGGAATCCTATTATGCCCACTGATGCTAAGGAGCCTAGTTTTGTAATATTATCTCCTAGAGTCAGCCCCTGCTTGCAAAGCGTAGACACAGTGAGGTTGATACTCTGCTCACCTGCTCATTCCTCATCCTGATATGCAGAGTATCCTCTGGGCCCTTCCAAGGAAAATAGTCACCTGGTGGGTTTCCAGTTTCATAGAGTAGATTCATACTAGCATGCCCACTTCTCTGAGCCCTTTGATCTCTTCATCTACAATCTGCCATGGAAGTTCTGGCATCTCTACTTCATTTGATGTGGGCCACCACTTTTCGTTAGAACAGCTTTATTGAGATATAATTCCCATATGTAATTCAATCATTTAAAAGAACTGGTTTTTAGTATATTCACAGCGTTGTGCAATCATTGCTACAATCCATTTTGGAACATTCATTATCCCATAACTATTTATTACTGAGCAGTCAGTCTCTATATCTCTCCAAAACCCCTTCCTCCCTAGGAACCCACTCATCTACTTTCTGTCCACATGGATTTGCTTATTATTGACATTTCATATAAATAGAATGAAACAATCCATTTGATCTTTTGTTTGTTTTCTTTCATGGAGCTGAATGTATTCAAGGTTCAGCGTGTATGGCATGCATCCATAATTCATTCCCTTTTTACTGCCAAATAAAATTCCACTGCATGGATACCACTTTTATTTATTTATCAATTCATGAACATGTGAATTGTTTCTACTTTTTAGCTATTATGAAAAATGCTGCTGTGAATATCGTGTACAAGTTTTTGTGTTAACATATGTTTTCATTTCTCTTGGGTAAACACCTAGGACTGGAATTGCTGGTCATATAGCAAGTGCAGACCTTGATGAACCGCCAGACTCTTCCAAAGTGGCAGCTCCATTTCATATTCCCACCAGCGGTATACAAGGGTTCCAATTTCTCCACAACCTCACGGCACTTATTAATACTGGTCATTTTTATTCCAGCCATCCTAGGAAGCATAAAGCGGTATCTCATTGTATTTTTGATTTGCATTTCCCTAAGGACTAATGAT
>NW_025792735.1:0-2534 GCF_021613505.1 Equus quagga | reverse complement strand
CTTTTTAATTCAATGAAGCGATGCACAGACACAGCAACACAGCTTCTCTCTGCTTATAAGGTGTTCAGAGCGATGATAGTCTCAGTCTATTTTGGTCCAGGGAAATCTGAACTCCTTTAGCGGCAATGGCCCCCAAGGGGCGCATGTGCATCTGTGGTTCAGGGTGTCGAGGAGGAGACAGCCTCTCCTTTTGGAGCAGAAAGCACAGTCAACCGGTGGCGGGACAGAGGCAAAAGCTCTAGGGCAAGGAAATTTGGGGGTTTGTGTCGAAGCTCCACCAATCAGGAGCTTCAAGCTAAGATGGGGAGGCTGGAAAGATGGAAGTTGGGATGGGAAACCTGGTACGGACAAGAAATTCCTCCTGGGTCAAAGGCAGGACGATGTCCAGGGAGAGAGAAGGGCGGGTCACGGATGGACCGAGTTTGCCTGGAGTCCCATGAGAAAAGGGGAAGCGAGAGCTCACCACCTTGTGGCCCCCAGCTTCCTGTTGGGCGGCACTGGCGGCAGGCGTCGGGCTCTAAGTCTCTGAAAATATTGGGAGAGGGAAGGAGAAACTGGCGTCCCAGGCTCCCAGGGAAGGGGAAGCACGCGGGGTTGGGCGGGGAACCTCTCCAGTATGAATGTGGGGCGGGGGGGCGGGCGGGGGAGGGAGCACGATCTCCGCTTTGCCGGGTAGCGCACGCCTCTGTTCCGCGTCCCCCTGCAGGCGCGCGCGAGGCGCACTCCCCCTTCCCTCGGCGGCGCGGACCGCGCGCCCGGGCCCCTCCGCCTCCCCTCCGCGCCTCTCTCTCCGCAGAAAGTTAGCAGCGGGGAAGGAACTCGGGGCTGCAACAGGGAGCGGCGGCGGCGGCGGCAGAGGCTGCAGCAGGAGTCGCGTCGGAGCCGGGGAAGCGGGGGCGCTGCATACGGAGCAGGTGCAGCCGGCGGGTCCGCGCGCCCCCCTTGGTCCCCTTGCCGGAGGCTGAGGTGGGTGGTGGGGGGCCACCCGGACTGCGCGGGAAGAGTGGGGAGGGGGATCATGCCGCCGGGCTCTTCCCCGGCGCAGCGAGACAGCGGCCAGGGCCGGGGGTGCAGTGGCATCGCTTCATGCAGTCTGGGCGGCTGGCGGGGCTGCTGGGGGTGGGGGGGGGATGGGGGGGCGGGCGGGGGCGCTGGCGGCGGCTGAAACCGTGTCGGGGCAGCTTCGGGGCCTGCCGCCGCCGCGAGCCCGGAGCCGCGATAACCCCGTGGCCCGCACCTCCTCCGCCTCCACCTCTCGCCGCGCCGCCGCCGCCTGGCGCGCAAGCTGCTTTTTTTCTGCGCCTTGTCCCTGTCTGTCACCTACCTGTGTTACAGCCTCCTGGGCGGCTCGGGCACCCTGCAGTTCCCCGTGGTGCTGCAGGAGCCGCCGAGCCCGCCGCCACCCTGTCTACTGCCGCCCCCCCGTGCGCCTCGGCACCCCCTCGCAGCCGTCCGCGCCGCCGCCGGACAAGGCGAGCCGCGGGGAGCCCCCGGAGCCCTCCAAGCAGCCCCCTGCCCTCGGGGCCGACGGCTGGGGGCTGGCGAGCGGCAGCGGGGGCGCTCGGGACACCTGGCTCCGGACCCCGGTGGCCCCTGGCGAGATGATCACGGCGCAGAGCGCGCTGCTGGAGAGGGAAGCGCAGGAGTCCAGCACCACCCACGACGAGCTCGCAGGCCAGAGAGTGGTCAATGGGAGCAGCGAGAGGGGCGGCGCCCTCAGCACCCCTAACTATGGGGAGAAGAAGCTGCCACAGGCGCTCATCATTGGGGTCAAGAAAGGAGGCACCCGCGCGGCTGGAGGCGATCCGAGTCCACCCGGAGTTGTGGGCGGTGGGCATAGAGCCGCGCTTCTTCGACAGGAACTACGAAAAGGGGCTGGAGTGGTACAGGTAGGACTCTGGGCTCGGCGCAGGGGATAGATGCGTGGGGAAGACCCAGAGGGAAAGCTGCGGCTCCACGCCCTTCGACATCCAGGCACCTGAGAGTCCTTCGCCCCACGAGGCCTCTGCGGACCCTGGCGGGGCTGCTCGGGGGAGCGCGGAGAGGGCTGGAGGTTGGCCAGGGATCGCTGTATTTCAGGGCTAGGGGAGCTGGTGTCACACTGCCCTGCCTGCCTCAGTCTCCTCACCCAGGGAGGTGCTTTCTGAAGCTGCCTAGCTCCACGCCTGGGAATCCCTAGCCCAGGTGCCCGCGGGGTGTTTCCCAGCCCAGGCTCTTGTGGGGCTCTGCTCTGCTGCGTTGGGGACGCTAAGGCATGAGGCAGGATAGCTAAATTGACTGAAGGGCTTTGAGTTCTCCTGGAATCTCTCAAAATCGCCCTGAAACGTATTTGCGTGTCTGAAATCCGACTTTAGTATTTTCAGGTTAGAGCAAAATGAACAGGGAACAGTTAAAAAGATGACGCTGGTGAGTTTTGGCTTGCTAGAAAAGACTGAGGATGTTCCCCATCTCCAGGACTTTCTATCCCCAGGTGGCTGCAGGAACCCTGGGTTCATTTGGCATCAGGAGCATCAAGGTCTGCACGACAGTCGGTG
>NW_025792734.1:0-1953 GCF_021613505.1 Equus quagga | reverse complement strand
TGGCATATTCGGCAGGTGGTTTCAGTGTATCTGGCACCTGGTTCCGCCGGATGTGACAGGTGGTTCCAGCAGGTCTGGCAGGTGGTTCTGGGGTGTCAGGCTGGTGATTCTGCCATGTTTCACGGGTGGATCAGTGCTGCCCATCAGGAGGATCAGTCATGTCTGGCGGTTGGTTGCGGCATATCTGGGGGTGGTTGCAGAGTGTCCAGAAGGTGGTTCCATCGTGTCCAGCAGGTGGTTCTAGCAAGTCAAGCCAGTGGTTCCAGCGTGTATAGCAGGTGGTTCAGGCATGTCTGTCAGTTGATCCAGGTGCATCCTGCACGTGGTCCAGGCATGGCCGTCCTGTGGCCCAGGCATTTCTGAAACGTGCTTCTGACATGTGCGAAAGATGGTTGGGCGTGTCCAGCATCTGATTCAGTCCTCTCCGGGTGGTGCTTTCGGGGTGTCCAGCAGAAGGTCCAGGTGTTTCCAGCAAGTGGTTCGGCATGTCCAGCGTGTCCATCGAGTATGTCTGGCCTGGCGTTCTGGTATGTCCAGCGGGCGGTTCCAGCCTGTCCAGCACCTGGCTCAGGCATGTCCAACAGGTGGTTCCTGCATGTCCACTAGATGGTTCTGGTGCATCCTGAAGGTAGTTACTGTGGGTCCAGCAGGTGGTTCAGGCTTGTCCGTCACTTGGTTCAGTCGTGTCCAGCACCTGGTCCCAGCGTGTGCGACATCTGTTTCCAGTGTATCCAGCTGGTGGCTCCAGTGTGTTCAACAGGTGGTTCAGTCATGTCCGGCACCTGGTTTCTGCATGTGTGACACCTTTTTCTAGCATATCCGGCAGGTGATTCCAGCGTGTCTGGCAGGTGGTTCAGGCATGTCCAGCAAGTGCTTCTGGCCTTAGGGCACCAGGTTCCGCCGTGTCTGGCACCTGGTTCTGGCATATCCTGCAGGTGGTTTCAGTGTATCCAGCACCTGGCTCTGGCATATCCAACAGATGTTTCCGGCATGTCTGGATGCTGCTTCAGGGGGAGCTGGCAAGTGGTTCTGTTAATTTGGAAGATGGTTCTGGCATGTCCGGTGGGTGCTTCTGACATGCCCAGCAGTTGGTTCCAGCATGTGTGGCTGGTGGTTCCGGCATGTCTGTTTGCTGGTTCCAAAGTGTCCAGTGGGTGCTTCCGGGGTGTCCAGCAGTTGGTTCCTGCATGTCCAGTGTGTGATTCCGGTGTGTCTAGCAGGTGGCTACAGTGTGTCTGGAATCTGATTCTGTCATGTCAGGTGGTGGTTTCAGCATGTCTGGGTCGTGGATCCTGCGTGTCTGGCAGGTGATTTTGGCATGTACAGCTGGTTTTTCTGGCCTGTGCGGAAGTTGGTTCTGGCATATTCAGAACCTGGTTCTGGCGTATCCAGCAGGTGAATTTGGTGTGTCCAGCAGGTTGTTCTGGCGTGTCTGGCAGGTGGTTCCAGCTTGTCCAGCAGGTGGTTCTGGCATGTCCAGCATCTGGTTCTGGCATATCCAGCAGTTGGTTTCATGGTGTCCGGCACCTGGTTCCACCATATATGAGAAGTGGCACCGGCGTGTCTGGCAGGTGTTTCTGGGGTGTCAGGCAGGTGGTCCCAGTGTGTCCGGCTGGTGGTTCAGCCGTGTTTGGCCAGTGGATCAGTGCTGTCCAGCAGGTGGATAAGTCATGTCAGGTAGTTGGTTGCAGCACATCCGGAGGTGGTTCTGACGTTTCCAATATGTGGTTCTGACGTGTCAGTCAGGTGGTTCCAGGTGACTGGAAGGTGGTTCCATCATGTCCTGCGGGTGATTCCACCGGTTCCCGCAGCTGGTTCCAGTGTGTCCAGCAGGTGCTTCGGGCGTGTCCAGGACCTGATTCTGGCATCTCCAGTGCGTGGTTCCAGAGTGTCCAGGTGGTGGTTCTGACTTGTGCAACATTTGCTTCCAACATGTCAGGCAGGTGGTTGAGG
>NW_025792733.1:1122-2658 GCF_021613505.1 Equus quagga | reverse complement strand
AGTGGCAGCTTAGCTGGATTTAAATACAGAAAGAAGAGTGATGGGGCTCTCATTTAGCCGTGGCATGTATTTAGTTCCTTTTGTAAATGGGACACTTCATGTGGATTTAGGCTGCCTTTAACTTCAAAGCTGAGCATTCTGTGTCTCATTCCTCTCCATTTCCTCTATGTTTCTATGCTTCTTCTGCCATGGAGGATGGCTCAGCAGCAGCTCAGCCCATGCTTGTTGACCAACCACGTCCATACACCCTACTTCCAAGGCCACATCAAGCAAGGCTCCCTGAGTAATTCCTGAGCAAGGCCACCAATGACTGACAGTTACTGTGTGTCCTCCTGACTCCCCATGAGGACCTGCTGGAGGAGCTTTCTCCTGGGAGGGTCAAGGAAGAGACCGCGTCTAATGCCAACGTAAGGTTGGCCATCTTTGTCTGAAATAGATATGGTGGCTTTTGAGTTTATTTTACCTTCAGTTGAACTCTTGAACGAAGATCTGACAATGTGCATGATAGATGATACGCACAATTTCCATGGTGGGGGAGTTGTGAACTGTGAGTCTCTTATCAACTGATCCCTTATTTAAGAAGATGGTCACAAATGGCAGCCTCAGCTGATGAACTCTGTGGTAGGGACTTATCCATGGCAGAAATTTTCCTTGTTTGGAATCAGAATTTCACAATTGGAAACCAATAGAGATCTAAATGTAGATTATCCTAGAAAACTTCATACCTTTTTCACTGGTGTGTTCTATACCTCCTTTGGGGTCTTTGAATAAAATAAAATTTGCCATCTTGGGGGCCGGCCCAGTGGCGCAGCAGTTAAGTTCACATGTTCCGCTTCGGTAGCCTGGGGTTTGCTGGTTCGGATCCCCGGTGCAGACCTGGCACCACTTGGCAAGCCATGCTGTGGTAGGCATCCCACATATAAAGTAGAGGAAGATGGGTACGGATGTTAGCTCAGGGCCAGTCTTCCTCAGCATAAAGAAGAGGAGTGGCAGCAGATGTTAGCTCAGGGTTAATCTTCCCCCCAAACAAATAATTGCCGTCTGATTTTCTAAATTCACCAAGTGAACAACTCCCAGTAACTTGAATCCTGATACTGACCAGGTCTGAGACAGGTTCTGTTGGGGTTTTTGCATAAAACAATATTTATATATTACAAATGCTTTAAAAATATACACAAAATAAATTTGAAAATATGCACCAAAATATGCGCAGAGCTTAATAAATGGTTATAAGGCAGTCCCCCTATTGACCACCACCAAGGTCATTCCCGTCCTCTGTGACATTTGTTCAGTCTTAGTTGTACAGGAGACTGCAAATTAGTACTTCCTGTGTCCCTATGTTACTGTCTGTCTAGGCATTTCAGTGTGTGGAGTTCGTCAATGTCTCTGGAATGAATCATGAGAAGAGTATTATTTATCATATTATATAAAGAATGACACTGAAATGAGTCTGGCCGAGTTGGTGTGAACATTATGTAGCATTTTAAATGCCCTTTTCCCTCAGCAGTGCTATCTGGGGCAGAAGGAACGGGCAGA
>NW_025792733.1:0-1022 GCF_021613505.1 Equus quagga | reverse complement strand
CTTTAAAAATATACACAAAATAAATTTGAAAATATGCACCAAAATACAGGCAGAGCTTAATAAATGGTTATAAGGCAGTCCCCCTATTGACCACCACCAAGGTCATTCCCGTCCTCTGTGACATTTGTTCAGTCTTAGTTGTACAGGAGACTGCAAATTAGAACTTCCTGTGTCCCTATGTTACTGTCTGTCTAGGCATTTCATTGTGTGGAGTTCGTCAATGTCTCTGGAATGAATCATGAGAAGAATATTATTTATCGTATTATATAAAGAATGACGCTGAAATGAGTCTGACCGAGTTGGTGTGAACATTATGCAGCATTTTCAATGCCCTTTTCCCTCAGCAGTGCTATCTGGGGCAGAAGGAACGGGCAGAGCAGCTGAGGGGATTTGGAATTAGAGAGGAGCAGGAGGAAGACAAAACTTCTCCAGTAATCTTTGCAATTTAACCACCACATTGGTGTTCTCACAGCGTGAAATCAAATATGATTTTATGTTCATTCCAGGATTGCTAGCACATCGTTTCATAAAATGTGCAGGGTTATTGTTTCCTTTCCCGTCATCTGTATTTGAGAGTCCCAACTCACCTCAGACAAAGGTCCATACTGACTTATTCTGTGTCTTCTATTAAACAAAGGATTCTTTAATACAGTGCAGAAAAATATGTACTTTGATGAGCACGAAATTTGAAGAGAAGGAGCATCTAAAACTTAAGAGGAAAAGGAAGAATTAGAAAAAATAATTGAATTATCTGAAAAACACAAATAATATCAGCTTTCATAAGTCACTGTAAAATATGGAAATAAATGACTAATGACATACTACTTATAAATAGCTACTAAAATTAGGACTTTTTAGAGCTAACGCATTTATTATATATTCCATCACGAATAAGTTGGGAGGCCATAGTAATGAGCCAGGACCCCTGACCTCTGAAGGGAGCCCTGACCCAACCCAGAAACTGTCTCGGACACCCTCAAGGCATCATGGGTCAGAATCATTCCTTCCTATAGGGAAGGTGT
>NW_025792732.1:0-3746 GCF_021613505.1 Equus quagga | reverse complement strand
CCATCATCCATCCCTCCATCCATCATCCATCCATCCACTTGCTGTGTTCCAGGCCCTGTTCTAGGCACTGGAGACACAGCAGTGAACACAAAAGGCAAAAATCTCCATCTTAACGGGGCTTCCATTCTATTGGGGAGGAAAGAAAAACAAGCAAAGAAAAAGCAAAATCTATGATCTATGGTATGTCAGAAGTTTTCATTTTCACAGAAAAAAAAAAAAAAAAAGAAGGGAGAGCAGGGCAGAGGGATTTGGAGTGCTGAGAGTGGCTGTAATTATAAATCCTGTCTGCAAGGATGGCTTCACTGAGAAGGGGAAGTTTGAAGGGCCTGAGCAAGGAGGCGTGTGAGTATCTGGGGACGAGGAGGCTTCTCTAGGGAGGTGACATTTGAGCCAAGACCTGAAGGAAGTGAGAGAGTGAACCGTGCAGAGATCTCCGGGAAGCACATTCCTGGCAGAGGGCACAGCATGTGCAAAGGCCCTGGGGCAGAACCAGCCCTGGCGTGTGGGAGGAGCAGGAGGAGGCCATGTGGCTGGAGCAGAGGGAGGAGGGGGAGAGAGGGAGGAGGGAGGGCGGGGAGGGGACGAGGCAGGTCGTGCGGGGCCTGGGGGGCCGTGGGGAGGACTCGGCTTCCCCCCCCCCCCCCCCCCGCCCCCAGGGAGGGGAGCCTGGAGGGCTGCGGGCGGAGGAGGCGGTACTGACTCAGGGGCTCCCGGGCGCCCTCTGGTGGCGGCTGCGGGGAGGACAGACTGGGGACGAGGACGGAGGTGACGGCGCTGGTCCGGGCCAGCGAGGAGGGGCTGGCGAGACACAGGAGTGGGGACAAATGGGTGGGTCTAAGGAAGCGCGGAAGGCGGCGCCATCAGGACTTGCTGACAGAGGGACACGGTGGGGGGGTGATGAGACGGCCGAGTCGGGGGTGACTCCAGATTCTGCCCTGAGCCCCTGGAGGTCTCGTCTCCACGACGCTACACTGACCACCGCCTGCTCAAGCCAGAACCTTGGTGTCACCCACGCCAGGGATGGTCCCCTCGGCGCTGCTGACATGGGGGCCGGTCATTCTCTGGGGGGCCGTCCTGGGCGTTGTGGGGGGCTGAGCAGCATCCCTGGCCCCACCCACTCGATGCCAGGAGCCCCCCAGTGTGACACCCACAGATGTCCCCGGATGTCACCCAGCGTCCCCCGGCTGAGGTCCGTCTCACTAGCTCCCTTCCTCTTCTTCACGCACCCGGGCCAAGAATTAATGACGTGACCTCTGAAATGTGTCCCCGGCCACCCCTCCCCTCCGGCCGGCGGCCATCGCTGCTCCACACAGGTCGGCGCAGGAACGCCCCCCACTCGGCTCGGCTCTGCCCATGTCCCTCCCCAGTGTCCCCATCTCTCCTCCAGGCGGCTTTTTAAAAAAATCGTGTATTTCAAAATCCATATAACATGAAATTTATCTTTTTTTTTTTTTTTTTGGTGAGGAAGATTGGCCCTGAGCTAACGTCTGTGCTCATCTTCCTCTATTTTGTATGTGGGATGCTGCCACAGCATGGTGACGAGTGGTGTGTAGGTCCACACCCGGGACCTGAACCTGTGAACCCCGGGCCACCAAAGTGGAGCACGGAAACTTAACCACTGTGCCACTGGGCTGGTCCCCATCTTAACCATTTTCAGGGCCCAGCTCAGCGGCATGAAGCACATTCACACAGTTGTGCCACCATCCCCACCATCCGTCTCCAGAACTTTCCATCTCCCCAAACTGCAGCTCTGTCCCCAGGAAACACTGACTCCCACCCCTCCCCCAGCCCCTGGCCCCCATCCACTTTCTGTCTCTGTGGATGTGGCTCCTCTGGGGACCTCCTGTGAGTGGACCACACAGTGTGTGTCCTTCTGTGTCTGGCTCACGTCCCTGAACGTCACGTCCTCCAGGTCCATCCACGCGGGAGCAGGCGTCAGGATCTCCTTCCTTTTCATGGCTGCGTAATATTCCAGGGTGTGGATGAACCACAGTGTGTGTGTCAATCATCCGTCCATGGACACGTGGGCTGTGTCCCCCTCTTGGCTGTCGTGGACAACGCCACAATGAAGGTGGCTGTGCAGACGTCTCTTCGAGACCCCACTTTCAGTTCTTCTCGGGACAGAGCCGGGAGCGGGACTGTGGGATCACATGGTCATTCCAGGTTTGACTGTTGTGAGGGGCCGCCACCTGTTTCCGCTCCATTTTCCACTCCCGCCAGCCGCGCACAAGGTGCCCGTCTCTCCGCAGCCTGGCCACCCCGTGCTGGCCTCCATTCGGCGGGGTCACAGCCCTCCTGGGGGGTGGCCGGGTACCTTCCTCTATGTGGTTTTGCTGAACTCCCAACCCAGGGCTGGCGCCCCTGTCCATCCCACCCTCACCACACGTCACAGCCTCAGGACCAGCTCGCCGTCTGTCCACCTCTCACAGCACAGTGTGCTCTTTGCAAGCACGCAGTAGGTCTGACTTGCCCACAAGTGACACATAGTAGGGACTAAAAGGTGATTGAGAGAGGCAGTGGATGGGTGAAGACATGACCCTGAGGCCTGAATCCCAAACCCATTCAGGTGCTGAGGTTGCTATGATGAATTTGCTGTGTGTCCTTGGGGAGGTGCCCTCCCCTCTCTGGGCCTCCCTTTCCGCACAGTGGGGAGCCCCAGCTGGGGCGGGGATGCCTCGGTTGGCCCCTCCCCCTAGCAGAGGTTCAGGGACAAGGATGTAAATGAGGGCCCCCTGGTCATCTCTCAGCCACCCTCAAAGGCTGCTGGGAGAAGCTGCTGGAGGAGCTTCCCTCTCGATTCCAGCCCCGACGCAGCCACCCACTGCGGCGCCTCCCGGCAATCCGCCATCTCTCTGGAGCCCCTCAACGGAGCTGCTTCAGTTGTGGTGGTGGAAAGCTCCAGCCACGTTCTAGGACTCTCTGTGCCTCAGTTTCCCCATCAAGGGAATGGAGGACCCAGAGTCCACCTTCTCCAGATTCTCAGCTCCCCGGGGTAGAAGCCTGAGTCCTCCCCGTGGCCCCCGTGGCCCGACACGACCTGCCCTGTCTCCTCCCTCTCTCCTCCTTTTTCCCTCTGCTCCAGCCACACAGGCCGCCTCACTGTTCCTCCCACATGCCTGCCCCAGGGCCTTTGCACACGCTGTCTCCACTCCTGGAACGCCTTTCCCTTGGCTTTAGAACAATAGCTTTCTCGTCTATCATTTAGGTCTCATCCCAAATGTCACCTCCTCAGAGAGGCCATCTTTGGCCACCCAAGGTGAGAAGTCACCCCCAACACACATCCCATTGTATTTCCTTCATAGCATCTAAATCTTATCTATTTGTTTATTAGTTTATCATCAGCCCCTCCTCCTACCTGGATTGCTTTGTGTCCCCAGAGCCTAGCTTGGTGCCTGGAACATCACTGAGACTTAAAAAATAGTTGTTGACTCTCTGACCGCCCGACCACTTATTGACACCAACAGTATGCAAGCCATCACTGAGTAATGACATTAACCACATCATATCAATTCATCCTGACGTTACAGCCACTCTGAAGACAGCCACCAGTGTCCCTGCCCTTCTACAGATGAGGAAGCTGAGCCCCCGCAGGTAAGGAGGCTTGGCCACCATCAGGCAGCACAAGCAGGGCCAGGAATGGAAACTGAGTCAGCCTGACTGATGGCCCTTCCCAGTCACCGGGCGAGGAGGAAGGTGGTAAATGTAGGACGGTGTCTGTCTTCCATCCACCATCCATCCACCATCCA
>NW_025792731.1:0-1163 GCF_021613505.1 Equus quagga | reverse complement strand
TGAACACTAATAAAGACACTGACCTCATTTTCAACATTTGACTCTCAGTCAGCTGTAGACGCCTGCTCACCCTGTCAGGATCAAGATGGTAAACAAGTTATGAAGGTTGACATGTGCCCCTTTGCTTTTTGTGTCTGCAGATGGGAGGCTCAGACGTTTAAAATGTGAAGCCTCTAAACCTACACATCTTAAATAGCCAGCCTGTGGTCCTTTGAACAAGCCACATGAAAAAGCTTTCCCTTGGCCTATTCTCTTTAGAAAGTATTTTGGAGTAATAAACTTTTGTATGAACTTATTGCATGTGGCAACATAGTCCTGACATCTTGTCTGAAGGTAGAGTATTAATCCTGCCCCCAAAATGGCAATGATGACACAAGGTAACTCATGGAAAATGTCTTTCTCATAATGCAGAGGAGCTCAGTATAGGGAATTCTTAGAAGCAGTATAGGAAAATGAAGATAAAGTATCAGCAGAAAATGGACTATTTTATCTATGAGACGTTTTATGCAAACCTCATGGTAACCACAAAACAAAAATTTAGAGCAGAGGAACCAAGCAGCAAAAAAGAGGAAACTGAGAAAAACATCATTGGAAACCACAAAGTAAAATGGCAGACAGAAACACAAGGGAAAAGGAAAAATGGAGATATAGACCAATTAGAAAACAAAAGACAGGATGGCACCGGTAAGTCCTCCTAGAGCAATAATCAGCCTAAATGTAAATGGATTGACATCACCAGTCAAAAGGCCCAGAGAGGCCACGTGGAGTAAAAGACATGACCCAAATCTCCGCTGCCTCCAGGACACTCAGCTCAGCTCTAAAGACAAACACGGGCTCAAAGTGAAGGGGCAGAAGAGGAGCCTCCCGGCAAATGCCACCCAAAAGAAAGGGTGTGTGGCCATACTGACATCAGACAAATAGACTCCAAACCAAAACAGTAACAACAGAGATGGACATTAGATACTGATAAAGGGGCTAACCCATCAGGAAGACATAACAGTTAATAATCTATGTGCACCCACACGGGAACACTCAAATATATACAGCACCCATTAGCAGACCTCAAGGGAGAAATCGAGAGCAATGTGATAATAGTAGGGATTTTAACCTCCCACTTACATCAGTGGGTAGGTCACCCAGGCAGAAAGTCAACAAGCAAACAT
>NW_025792730.1:0-10137 GCF_021613505.1 Equus quagga | reverse complement strand
AGGCATAGATGTCACTATATGGGTTTGTATTTTAATTCCTAAAGTGGCCTTATGAGACAGGCTCTATTACTACCTTTTTGTATGGATGATGAGCAGCTTGCCTAGGTTCATGCTGCTAGGAAGTGGCCAACAAAGATTTGAATCCAGAATCTGTGCTATTGACTCTGACACATTATTATTATTATTATATTACTTTGACGACATTGATAGGCATGGTGGTCTTCAAATAAATGTACAAAGAATGTGATGGAAGTGTGGGAGTGAGTAGATCTGACAGCCTTAGGAAGTAGCCCACACAGTTTAGGCAGCCTTCCATACTCCTGGTTAGGCAAAGCCCAGGTTTCTGAAATATAGGTAACCATTGAGTCAGGGAGTGTCTCCTAGCCTCTTCCTGTCAAGAGCTGCCAGATCCACTGTTCTCTCCCAAGCCTATCTAAAGTTTAGTAAGTGAGAAGACCTCCTGGGGTTTGACAAAGTGGCAACCAATAGGCTTAGGTACAACACTACTGAAACTGCATACCCTTTTCTATTTTTTTATTTTGTTTTTATGATTGTTTCAAAGAAGAGTTGAGAGAAAGTAAAAGAGATGCTACCAGCCAACCCATCATCCATCTTAACCTAGATGTTTCACATTTGGAATTTTATACATATCAATTGAAACCTCTAAGGAAATACTAAACTAACATCTGTTGCCAATCCTCCTCTTTTAGCTTGAGGAAGACTGTCACCGAGCTAACATCTGTAACAATCTTCCTCTACTTTATGTGGGATGTCACCTCAGCATGGCTTGACGAATGGTGCTAGGTCTGCGCCCAGGATCCAAACCTGTGAACTCTGGGCCACCAAAGCAGAGCATGCAAACTTACCCCTATGCCACCAGGCCGACCCCCACCCTATGTCTTTTGATTGGAGCATTTAGTCCACTTACATCTAAAGTAACAAGTGATAAGTATGTACTTATTGCCATTTTGTTACTTTTTTTCTGGATGTTTTTGTAGTTTTGTCCATTCCTTTCTTCTTCTCTTGCTCTCTTCCCTTGTGATTTAATGACTTTCTTTAGTTTATCTTTGGGTTTGTTTCTCTTTATTTTTTGTGTATTTATTATAGGTTTCTGGTTTGTGGTTCCCATGAGGTTTATAAATAATAACCTATGTATATAGCAATCTATATTAAGTTGATGGTCCCTTAAGTTTGACCTCATACTAAAAGCTCTACACTTTTACTCCCCTCTATGATTTATGTTTTAGAATTCATATTTTACCTCTTTTAATTTTGTGTGTCCCTTACTCTTTTATTGTAGATACAGATGATTTTAGTACTTTTGTCTTTTGACCTTCATACTAGCTTTTTAGGTGGTTAATCCACTACATTTATTATATAGTTGCCTTTACCAGTGATACTTTTTCTTTGGTAATTTTCTTATTTCTATTTGTGGCCTTTTCTTTTCCACTTAAAGAAGTCCCTTTAACATTTCTTGTAAGGCCAGTTTAGAGGTGATGAACTTCTTTAGTTTTTGCCTGTCTGGAAAACACTTTATCTCTCCTTCCTTTCTGAATGATAACCTTGCTGGGTAGAGTATTCTTGGTGTTAGGTTTTTTCCTTTCAGCACTTTAAATATATCATGCTACTCCCTTCTAGCCTGTAAGGTTTCTTACAGAGAAGTCAGCTGATAGCCTTATGGGTTTCCTTTGTATGTCACTTGTTGCCTTTCTCTTACGGCTTTTAGGATTCTCTCTTTATAATTCTTTTTTTTTTTTTTTTTTTTTTAGATTTTATTTTTTCCTTTTTCTCCCCAAAGCCCCCTGGTACATAGTTGTGTATTCTTCGTTGTGGGTTCTTCTAGTTGTGGCATGTGGGACGCTGCCTCAGCGTGGTCTGACGAGCAGTGCCATGTCCACGCCCAGGATTCGAACTAACAAAACATTGGGCTGCCTGCAGCGGAGCGCGCGAACTTAACCACTCGGTCACGGGGCCAGCCCCTCTCTTTATAATTCTTGACATTTTAATTATAATTGTCTCGGTGTGGGCCTCTTTGGGTTTATCTGTTTGGTGCTTTCTGTGCTTCTTGTCCCTGGATGTGTGTTTCATTCCTTAGGTTAGGAAAGTTTTCAGCTATTATTTCTTCAAATAAGTTCTCTGACCCCTTTGTCTCTCTCTTCTCCTCCTGGGACACCAGTAATGCAAATGTTAACATGCTACTGTTGTCTCAGAGGTCCCTGAGACTGTCCTTGTTCTGTTTTTTGTTTTGAGGAAGATTGACCCTGAGCTAACAACCATGCCTATGTTTCTCTACTTTATATGCAGGATGCCTGCCACAGCATGGCTTGACAAGCAGTGTGTAGGTCTACACCCAGGATCCAAACCGGCAAACCCTTGGCCACCAAAGCAGAGTGCACGAACTTTAACTGCCATGCCACTGGGCAAGCCCTTGTCCTTGTTCTTTTTAATTCTTTTCTTTCTTCTGCTCAGCTTGGGTGATTTCCTCTACTCTGTCTTCCAGACTGCTGATCCATTCTTCCGTGTCATATATTGTGCTGTTGATTCCCTCTAGTGAACTTTTCATTTCCATTATTGTATTTTTCAGTTCTGATTCTTTTTTATATTTTCCAGTTCTTTGTTGTAGTTCTCACTGTGTTCATCTATTCTTCTCTCAAGTTCAGTGAACATCCTTATGACTATTAGTTTGTACTCTTTATCAGGTAGATTATCTGTTTTGTTTAGTTCTTTTTCTGAGGATTTTTCCTGTTCTTTTTTTTGGAACATATTCTTTTGTCTCCTCATTTCACCTACTTCTCTGTGCTTATATCTTTGTATCAGGTAGATCAGCTACATCTCCCAATCTTGGAAATGTGGTCTTATGTGGGAGATGTCTTATGGAGCCCAGCAGTTTGCTCTCCTCTCATCATCCATGCCAAATGCTCCAGGGGTCTCTCCTGTGTGGGCTGTGTGCCCTTGTATTGTGGCAGGGCTGCCCTTGCTCGAGGAACATGGGTAGACTGGGGTTGCCCCCAGACCAACTGGTTGTGAGGCCTGGCCAAATGTGGCTGCTACTGAGGTGTTATTGGGCTGGGGCAAGCCTCTGGCATGGCTGGCTGTGAGCCCTGGTAGCACACAGTGACTATGGGTTCACTGGTGAGCAGCTTAGGCACCTGGTGTGGCTGGTTGCTAGGCCTGGGGGCACATATCTACTGCAGTCCCCCAGTGAGGCTGGTTGCATAGACCACTGGCCTGGCAGCCTCGACTGTGCTGGTTGAGGAGCAGGCTCCCTGTGAGACTGGCTGCATGGCACCCAGCATTTGCTAGCTCACTGTTGGGTGGGGCGGGCTCCTGGTGCAGCTGGGTTTGTGACCCAGCAGCACAGCTATTGCTACGTCACTCTTGGGCACAGCAGGCCTCAGGTGTGGGCTGGCTATGAGGTCAGGCAGTGCACAAGTGCTTCGGGTGCACTAACGGGCAGGACAGGCCCCTGGCATGGGCTGGCTGTGTGGCCCAGAGGCATGCAACTTCCTGAGGTGTGCTGGTGGGCAGGGCAGGTTCCAGTGCAGCAGTGCATGACCTTTCCAGTCATGTCGGGGAGAGGGCAGATCCCCTGTGTGGCTGACTGAGAGGCCTTGTGGTGCATGTCTGCTGCAGGCTCCCTGCTGGGTGGGTCAGGTCTCTGGTGCGTGATTTCCTTGGGTGCTCTTGTGGGTGAGGCAGACCCCTGTACTAACAGGCTACAGGGTGGATTCCAAATGGTGCCTGTGAGTGTGTCTCAGCATGGCTGAACCAGGTCACAAAAAGTGTCTCAGTCCCTGGTGGTGGTGGAGGGTGGGCAGCCAACTCCTGCCTCTTCAGGACGTGCTGTGCACTTAGTGAGTGAGTCTCTTTAACCAGAAGACTCTGCACTTTTCTATATGGTGTTTTGTGCTGGTTTTTGGTTCAAGTGAGTCTGTGCATAGACCCTTTAAGAGCAGGTTTTCCTTTCCCTGAAGTTCCTTAGTTGTGTATTCCCCATTTGTTTTCAAAGACAGGTGTTTGAGGCTCTCATCTCTCTTGTGCTGGATCTAGGGGCTGGGGTAATGTGGAGCTCACATATCCCGCTCCTCCAGGTGAAGCTCTGGACCTTTGAGATTGCTCCGACTCTGAAGCACTGTGGGTAGAGGGGCTTTTCCTCCGCAGGACTGATCTCTGCCTCTCCCACTCGGCTCTGTGTTCTTCCACATCGTGGAGGTCCTTTCCATCCACTTTCCTGATCTCTCTCAGAGGAAACTGTTCACAGGGAGTTGTAGGTTCGTCGTGTTCACAGGAGGAGGTGAGTTTAGGATCCTCCTATCTGCCATCTTCCAAACTCTCTTAAGATACTACTCTAAAAATTATCTCCTCTTTCATTTTTTATACCTGTCTAATAACATGTTCATATGTTTTATCCATCACTCAGTACGATTTGTTTATAAATAACCTGGCTGAGTTATGTCTATATGTTATAAATTTTCTGTCTATATTTTATAATTCTGTATTTGCTTCAAGCTAGACAGTCACATTTTATACCTGGGGGAGTGAAAGAAAAAAGGGCGCGATGATCCCTCAGCTGGAGCCTTAATTGCTTTCGATGAACAACAACAATAAAAGTCTCATGACCACGTGCCTGGTCATAATTGGTAGGACTGTCAGAGGGTATGTGTTAACTCGTTCAGAGGTGAAATTACACAGCAGTAAAATAGTAACAATAACAACAATAATAATAATAACCCTATACTTTCCTCAACATTTAATGAATATTAGGGCAGGGAGACACCCAAGGGCACAAAATATAAGTAAATGAAGTAAATGCGGAGAGCCAACGACCATTAGGGTTTTTATATATGAAGCAAATAAATAAGTATATTAAACTTGTTGTAAAGGGACATTTCTCTCTAAGATAAGTACATTGTTTCAAATGTGATTTCCTCCAGATATGGTTGTTCCTACTGTCATCTAATTGCATTGTAATTCATAGTGGAGTCACTAAAGATTTGGGAAATTGCCTGGGGTGAGCAGGAGTTGGGGAGTGAGCAAGAAGTAAGAAATGTGAGAGGGACCATCACTGTCCTTACACCTCAGTGAAACTCGAAATATTTCTAGAGAGGAGGGCTGAGTGTGACTTTAAATGAACTCTTTCATCCCATTTCTTTTTTTTCTAATTATTGAGGTATAATTGCCATATAACATTATATTAGTTTCAAGTATACAATGTCATGATGTGATATTTGTATAAATTGCAAAAAGATCACCTAATAAGTTTAGTTAACACCCATCACCACACGTAGTTACAAAATTTTGTTTTTCTTGTGATCAGAAATTTTAAGATCTACTCTCTTAGAAACTTTCAATATACGATACAGTATTATTAACTATAGTTACCACACCGAATGTTACATCCCCATGACTTATATTTGTTTTATAACTAGAAGTTTGTATTTTTTCACCCTCTTCACCCATTCCACCCCACCGTCCACATCTGGCAACCAACAATCTGTTCTCTGTATCTATGAGCTTGAGTGTTTGTTTGTTTATTTAGATGCCACATATAGGTGAGATCATACAGTATTTGTGTTGATCTGTTGAACCTATTTCACTTAGCAGAATGTCCTCCAGGTTCATCCATCTTTCATATATGGCAGGATTTCCATCTTTTTTAAGGCCAAATAACATTCCTGTGTGTGTGTGTCTGTCTGTTTCATATTTTATTCATTCGCCCATTGATGGACACCTAGGTTGTTTCATATCTTGGTTATTCTAAATTCTATTGTAATGAACATGGGGTACATATATATTCTCAAATTAGCATTTTCATTTGCTTCAAATAAATTCCCAGAAGTGGAAGTGCTGCATCATATGGGGGTTCTATTTTTAAGTTTTTGAAGAACCTGCATACTATTTACCATAGTGGCTGCACCAATTTACATTCCCACCAACGGTGCACAAAGGTTCTCTTTTCTTTACATCCTTTCCAACACTTGTTACGTCTTGTCTTTTTGATAATACTCATTCTAACAGATATTAGATGATATCTCATTGTGGTTTTAATTTGCATTTCCCTGGTGGATAGTGATGTTGAGCACCCTTTTATGCACCTATTGGCCATCTGTATGTCTTCTTTGGAAAAATATTTATCTAGATCCTCTGCCTATTTTTTAATTGTATTGTTTGGGGTTTTTTTTTTTTTGCTATTGAATTGTATGAGTTCTTTATATATTTTGGATATTAACCCCTTACCAGATATATGATTTGCAAATATTCTCTCCCATTTGGTAGGTTGCCTTTTCATTTTGTTGATGGTTTCTTTTGTTGTGCAGAACTTTTTAGTTTGATGTAGTTCCACTCACTGATTTTTGCTTTTGTTCCCTTTGCAACAAAGACCAAAAAAATTCTTGCCAAGACCCATGTCAAGGAGCTTACTGCCTCTGTTTTCTCCTAGGAGTTTTATGGTTTGAGGTCTTACATTCAAGTCTTTAATCCATTTTGAGTTAATTTTTGAGTATGATGTTAAGATAGTGGTCTAATTTCATTCTTTTTTGTGTGTGTGTGAAGAAGATTCACCATGATCTAACATCTGCTGCCAATCCTCCTCTTTTTTGTCTTGAGGAAGATTAGCCCTGAGCTAACATCTGTGCCAATCTTCCTCTACCTTGGATGTGGGATGCCTTCACAGCATGGCTGATGAGTGGAATAGGTCCACACCTGGGATCTGAACCCACAAACTCTGGGCCACTGAAGTGGAGTGTGTGGAACCTTAACCACTTGGCCTGGGGTTGGTCCCTAGTTTGATTCTTTTGCATGTTGCTGTCCAGTTTTTTCAACAGCATTTATTGAAGAGACTGTCCTTTCTCCATTGTATATTCTTGGCTCCTTTGTAGTAAATTAATTGAACATATATGTATTGGTTTATTTCTGGGCTCTCCATTCTGTTCCATTGATCCATGTGTCTGTTTTTATGTCAATACCATCCTGTTTTGATTACTATAGCTTTGTAATATAGCTTGACTGCTTTGGCCAATCAGGATCTTTTGTGGTGCCATGATAATGTTAGGATTGTTTGTTCTATTTCTGTGGAAAATGCCATTGTAATTTTGATTGGGATTGCAGTACATCTGTAGATTTCTTTGGGTAGTATGGACATTTTAACAATATTAATTCTTCAATACATGAGCATGGAATATCTTTCCACTTATTTGTGTCTTCTTCAATTTATTTCATCAGTGTCTTATAGTTTTCAGTGTCCATTTCTTGAGATTACAAGCTTTAAGCTTCCAAGCTTTTTATCAATGTTTGCCTTTTGGCTGAATGGAATTTAAGCATTTGCTTTAGTTCTGATTTTAGTTAGGGAAAAAATTCTAACTACACACATATGGAATTTTAGGTACCATAGGTTTATTAAAGCATGCTGTTTGTTTCCTTCGATCTTAGCAGGCTGAGGTAGGGAGAATCTTCAGCCTCCCAAAATTGCGTTCATAAGGAAGAACTGCACCTATGTGGTAAATCTCCAACAATTTGTGGAATGAATTCCCTTGCAAATGCACCTACACTCTCTAATAGCTTTGAAAATGGACAGAGAATAGATGTAACAAGTTTAAAAAATAGCAGATGGTAGATTTAAAATTAACCATATAAATAATCACATTAAATGTAAATGGTATAAACACTCAATTACATGGGACTGACTGCCAGATTAGATAATAAAGGAAGATCCAAAACTATATGCAACCTACAAGAAACACATTTCCGAGGCCAGCCTGGTGGCGCAGCAGTTAAGTTTGCATGTTCTGCTTCTCAGCGGCCTGGGGTTCGCCAATTTGGATCCTGGGTGTGGACATGGCACTGCTTGGCAAAAGCCATGCTGTGGTAGGCATCCCACGTATAAAGTAGAGGAAGATGGGCACGGATGTTAGCTCAGGGCCAGTCTTCCTCAGCAAAAAGAGGAGGATTGGTTGGGGCTGGCCCCGTGGCCGAGTGGTTAAGTTCGCGTGCTCCGCTGCAGGCGGCCCAGTGTTTCGTCGGTTCGAATCCTGGGCACGGACATGGCACTGCTCGTCAGACCACGCTGAGGCAGCGTCCCACATGCCACAACTAGAGGAACCCACAACGAAGAATACACAACTATGTACCAGGGGGCTTTGGGGAGAAAAAGGAAAAAATAAAATCTTTTAAAAAAAATAAAAAAAAAAAAGAGGAGGATTGGCAGTAGTTAGCTCAGGGCTAATCTTCCTCCAAAAAAAAAAAAAAAAAGAAACACATTTCAAACACAAAGGCTCAAATAAGTTAAGATGGAAGAAGATATGTCATGAAGATAAGATCAAACAAAAGCTGAATTGGCTATATTAGATAAAGCAGATTTCAGAGAATAAATTATTACAAAGTATGAAGAAAGCCATTTCATAATGTTAAAGACGTCTGTTTATCAATGGAACATAGTAATACTATATATGTGTATGCACTTAATAACAGGGCTTCAAAATATATGAAGCAAAATCTCATAAATCTGAAAGAAATAGACAAAACTAAAAAGAAATAGACAAAATTATAGTAGGATATTTCAATACTCTTCTCTCAATAACTGACCGGAGAAGACAGAAAATATGTAAGGATACAGAAGTCCCAAACACCACTATCAACCAATGTGACCTCATTGACATTAACAGAACACTCCACTCAACAATAGCAGAATACGTGTTCTTTTTGAGTTCACTTGGAACTTTTACCACAAGAGATCATATTCTGGGCCATTAAAGAATTCTCAATAAAGTTAAAATGATTTAAGTCAAACAAAGTATATTCTGTGGGACATAAAATGGAATTAAATTAAAAATCAATAATAGAAAGACCTCTGGAAAATCCTAAAATATCAGGAAACTCAATAACACATACTAAGTAATCAATGGATCAAAGAAAGATAAAAAGGAAACTAGAAAGTATTTCAAAATGAATGAAACTGAAAATATAGCCTGCCGAAATCAATGGGATGGGACTTCTGGCTTCCGCTGCAGGAAGTAGAGAGCTGCAAAGGGCCTCACTCTCACCTTGAAGTTATAACAAACTTCAAGTTCACGACCTTTCCCAAATCCATTGGAGCTGAGCTCACAGAACAACCAACTGACCCAAAATCCAAATAGAGGTGAACCCTGCAGGGAGAGAGGAGCTGTGAGCACAAGCTCACTAAGAGAGATGCAACCATATACCAGTAAGAAAAGTTCATCAATAATAGTTAACAAATCGGTGAAACCTACCTAGTGCAAACTGGTGGAGGGAGAAATCCTTAAGTACTCCAAACATTAGGAGAGGGTAACCTCTTGCAGGCTCTTTCTCCACTGAACACCTATAGAAACTCACAGGAACTCCACTGAGTACCCCACTGGGCACTCACAGAAAATGTCAGGAAGAGTCCTGAAGATTAAGCATCTCAGCCTGAGTTCTTCTCTCTTATCGCCACTATATCTTGGGTTTTGGGTAGGTGTAGTTCCATTCATCTCTGTAGCTGCCTAATTCAATAAAAGTACCATTGTGCATTTTTCATACACTCAATAAATTATTTCATAATATATATATAATCTCAAAATATCACTTGAGTAGACCAGAAAGGCATTATCTTTACATGATGGATAGAAACAATTAGTCAAAAATGATGTGTGATGTACAAAGTGGGCCCCTGAGGAGGGGACTGGAACTGAGCCGGATGCCTACACTGCACTCTACACGTTTCATTCCACTTCCCACAGACATGCTACTTATTTTCTTAAGAGTGATGAAACACTTATATTTTTCTTCTTTCTTATCTCATATTTTATTTCTTATTATGCCACTTAGTATCATGAGGAAATGCAAGGGTGAAGTGCTGAGAAATAAAATTTCAATGAATACTAAATTATCCATCTGTCTGTGAATGCTCAGTCACCCAAACGACCTGAGGACAACAAAAAAAAAAAACAACAGAGAGAGAGGGAGAGAAATGGTGATAATCACATTTTCCCTATTTTATATAGTTAAATTAATTATAGTTTGCAAAATTGCTGTGAAAGCCTTGTATGAAAAGAGGCATGTGTTTATTATTACCTGTAGTACATGATAGTACCACAGTATGAATGCAAAAAGAATGTGCTCTTAAGAGTGTTATTGACAAAG
>NW_025792729.1:0-1483 GCF_021613505.1 Equus quagga | reverse complement strand
TGCTGGGATCCAGCACAGACATATGTGAGCACGCATCTCTGATGGACAGCTTTGTACATGTAAGAATTGCTTTGGTCCTGCCCTGAGATGTCCCACCTGTGGGTCTGGGCTGGTCAACTCACCCCCAGGCCAGTGACCTCGCCTGTAGGTTGATTGATTTGGAACCAGTTGTCTCTGAAAAGCCCTTTCCTTGATATCATTTCATGAACAGAGCCCTGCATGCACCATATTACTTCAGTATTTTCAGTGATATTACCAAAGTAAATAACTACTGACTTGCTGGTCTGAATGTGGATAATAGGAGAGTCAAGCAAAGTGTCATGATCCAGAAAAACAGGACGCGTCTAGATCCTCTGGTTGAGACCTGGAACAGTGAACTGATATGCTCAGGGCAGTGGACAGGAACAGACAAGATCAAAAATCCAGAACCAGGTGAGCCTGTGACTCATGAGAGGTTTCTGGGCCTGAATTTGAATAGATGCAGAAGGATTGGTCCTGGCCTTGATGAGCTGGTCATCCTAAGTAAATTGATATAAATTCATATTCACGTGGAGGGAAATATAATAGTTGAATATTTGTTTCAGTGAGTGGGAATAAGTTGATAGGGTCCAATCCCTCTAAAAAATACTGTTAGGTCACCAGCATCTGAAAGCGTTCTGGCATTTGTGGAGGCAATTGCAGACAATCATGTCTGGAGACTAGATTATGTTACAACGCTGAAGGAAATAGCTGTTGAAAATGACCAACATGTGATGGTAAATAGAAGTGGTGAGATTTTAAGTGAGAAGGTTTTGAAGGTTCCCAGTGATGATTGTACCGGGAGGGCCCAACCATTGTGATGAGAAGGAGAAGGAACAGATGGTGCTGGGCTTCCTGTTGAGGAGACAGGCAAGGTCCACCTGAAGGCATCTGATTTCCCCGTGTAGAGGGATGAGAGTATAAGCTGAGAATGCAGTGTGGACTTAAGGAAATTTGAGGCCTGCTGTTTAAGGACAACTTAGTGTCAATGTTGGAATCATCAAGGAAGAATTAGAAGCATGAAGTTTACATTGAAAAACAGTAGCGTTTCTGAGTAATATTCAGCTCGGTTGAATTTGGTTGTCCTGAATATACAGGATTCAGTGTCCTCACTTGTAATCCTGCAGCTCCACTTTGATGTCCAGTGTCAAACATCAGGGATGTCAATGAAACTCATTCATTATGTAACAACGTGGTTCAGAAAGATTAGGAGGCATAAACTGAGGTTATGGGAATGTGTTATTGAAAAGGTAATTGCCAGTCTCTACTATGAAACAACAGGAAAAACAGAAATGATATAAAAAGCATTGCTTTTGCTTTTCAACTATTGCTTAAAACTAGAGAATAATCCAAGTAACTGAATCAACGACACAGATTCCTCTCAGGCGAAACTTAGGATTAGAAAAGAGTCTAATTGGAGAAATCTTACTCTTCCCATGAAGAATGAGTGTCTCTGTGGACATGT
>NW_025792728.1:44441-48229 GCF_021613505.1 Equus quagga | reverse complement strand
ATTCACATGATGACAAAATCACCTAACAACGCATTCCTTAGAACGTATACGATTGTCGGGCAACACACGAATTTGTTAAAAAATGTCATTTATCAAAAATACAAAATTTTCATCTCATCTTAATTATTTCATGTGTAAAGAAGTTCACTTTGCAGCAAAGGCTTGTGTTTTTCCCTGAGATTTCTCTTGATTTTTGATGAAGGCTGACTATTCGAGATATTGACAGAAGTTTTCTTCCTCATGTGAAGTCTCTCATGTACATAGACAGGCTGAATTCTTATTGGTCTTCTCACATTTATTATATTCACAGGCTTTCATCCCACTCTAACAGTGTTGGCTAAGCTATTGCATTCAATCACAGACCAAAACCTGTAAGAACTCAACAGAGCACAAGTTGATATCTTGCCTAAAAAAAAATTTTTTTAAAAAGCCAACTGGTGAAGATCTGTTAGTGGAGAATTCCGTTTCACCCAGTTATTCAGACTCTAAATTCTTTCACCTTGTGCTCTACCATGTTCAAAATACAGCACCCAAGTCTGTGTGGAAGTCTCTCCATTCTGGTATAACACAGGACAGGAAGAATGTAGGTGACTTTCAAGTCCAGACTTAGCTTAAATGTAGTAGCATCATATTCCATGACCAGCCCCACCTGGATGAAGGAGTGGGAAATTTAAACAAGCTATGGGCCCAGAGGAAAAGGAAATAGTTAAGGGAAATATGCCAGTCTATGTGACATGAGCTTCTTCATTGTGTTACCTATCTAATAATGTATGAGTTCCTTTAGGACTTCCCAAATTCACTACACATAAGGGCTTTCCCTCTGGTGTGCATTCTTGTATGATGTACTCTAAGAGCTGCCTTACAGACAAAAGTTTTCCCACAGGCATTTCACAGGGTTTTTCCCCCGTGTGAATTCTTTGGTGTACTCTGAGGGCTGAATTTTGGGCAAAAGCTTTCCCACATTCATTACATTCATAGGGTTTCTCCCCTGTGTGAATTCTTTGATGTGCACTAAGGTGCAACTTCTGGGAGAAAGTTTTCCCATTCATTACATTCACAGAGTGTCTCCCATCTGAATTCTCTGATGTGCTCCAAGGGCTGAATTATTGGCAAAAGTTTCCCCAAAGTAATTACATTCATAGAGTTCTTCCCCTGTGTATTCTTTGGTGTTGAGGACTGAATTTTTGGTAAAAGCTTTCCCACATTCATTACATTCATAGGGTTTCTCGCTCATGTGAATCTTGTGATGTACAGCTAACATGACTTCTGAAGAAAATTTTCCCACGTTCGTTACGTTCATGCAGTTTCTCCCGTGTGAGTTCTCTGATGTGCAGTGAGATGTGTTCCTTGGGAGAAAGTTTTCCCACATTCACTACATTCATAAGGTCCTGTGTGAGTTCTTTGATGTGCACTGAGGTGTGCCTTTTGAGAGAAAGTTTTCCTACATTCATTACATTCATAGGGTCTCTCTCCTGTGTGAATTCTTTGATGGACTATGAGAGCTGCCTTATAGACAAAAGCTTTCCCACATTCATTACAATTATAAGGTTTTTCTCCTTTGTGAATTCTCTCATGACCACTGAGGTATGATTTCTGGGAGAAGGTTTTCCCACAATCAGTACATTCATAGCGTTTCCTGCCTGTGTGAATTCTCTGATGTGAACTGAGGTGTGTCTTCTGGGAAAAAGCTTTTCCACATTCATTACACTCATAGGGATTCTCACCAGTGTGAATTCTCTGATGTACTCTGAGGGCTGAATTACAGGCAAAAGTTTTCTCACAGTCGTTACATTCATAGGGTTTCTCACCTGTGTGAATTCTGCGATGTGCTCTGAGGGTTGAATTGTCAGCAAAAGACCTCCCACATTCGTTACAATCACAGGGTTTTTCCCCTGTGTGAGTTCTCTGAAGTGCTCTGAGGGTTGAAGTATTGGCAAAGCTTTCCTACACTCCTGACATTCATAAGGTCCTAAGCAGCATGTGGGCGGGGCCCCAGGAGTTCTCCCAGGAGGGTGTCCCTGTCCCTGTCCGCAGTCCACCGCCGGAGGGGGGGCGGGGCAGCGGCCGGGGAGCGTCTGGGCGGCGGGCACGCGCGCGCACGCGAGGAGCGCGCGGCTGCTGGGCCGCCGTCCTGGGAGGCTTGGGCGAGCTGCGCCTGCCTGCCCAGAGCCGAGCCCGGCGGAGTCCGGCCGCGCTCTGCTGCTCTCTCCCGGGCCGGGCTCGCTGGTCCGTTCCCCCGGCGTCCGTGGACGCCGCTCCGTGTCCCCGCTGGGCACAGCAGCCCGGGCCCTCCACAGCCACGGCCGCTAGCCTGAGGAGGCCCTCCTTCAGCTCCCGCTCTTCCTGCTCGGCGGACCCGGACGACCAGGGCGCCCGCGAAGATGATTCCATCTGGGAGAGGTACCTGGGGGCGTGGGCCTGGGGGCTGGTGGGAGGCGAGCGTGTCCCTGAGGAACAGGCTTGTGCGCCGAGAGCTGCCCGTCAGGTCGCGGGACAGCAGTGCGGCGCGGGGAGCGAGGGGGTCTCTTCGTGCGCTTCACGCGTTCATGGAACGGGAGGTGTGTGCCGGGCACGGGGCCAGCCTGGGGGTGCGGTGCCCGGGAGTCGGGCGCTGAAGTGGCACCCGTGGTCTTGGCTTCTTGGAAGGACAGACGCGAAGTCGCTAACGACACTGGTCTCCATGGCGTTCTGAGGAGTGCGGGTCTCCCTCTTTTAGAGGATGCGTTCCGTTGGGGTTTTCATGAATGCCTGTTGTGCACCTGAAGCTCAGGCCGGTTCAGGGGAAGTGGCCTGTCGAGGGCCACATCATATTTGTGTGCAGAGCCAGTGCTTTCCAAAGCCCTTGACTGTGTGGAAGTCTACCTGTTAGGGGTGCAGTGGGGGCTGTCAGGGGAGCGTTGTGAGCACAGGTATGTGTCCCACACTTGAAAGTATGGCAAAGCAAGCGTGAGGCGCGAGGGCGCTCCGTTCGTTCCCTCCTTCCACAGAAAGTCTGGAGAGTTGACTTTGGGACAAGTCCTTCCTTTCCTCTGGTCGGCGCGTGTTCAGTGGTCTGGACACTTGAGGAGCAAGACTGACAGGGTGTTTGACGTACTGGACCTCAAAGCCTGGTTGGAAAGGACAGATAGGCGGCAACTGATTACCTAGGAGATACGTGAAAGCAATTTTGTGTTGAGTGTCGAGAAAGACAGCATTTCCTGTTAGACTTTGTGACTTAGGCAGTGATGTTGAAGCTGAGAGCAGATGCCTAAAAGAAAAGGAGGACTTGTGCGGGAGAGTGTTGGGACAGGGCAAGGGAGGAGTATGGCCTGTCAGAGGAGCTGAAAGCAGGCCCTGGAGACTGGGGCCGCCGCGTAGGGACTGTAGGGTGGGGAAAACAGAACTTTTCGATTGAGGCTGGCGCTTTCTCTAGGTTTGTGGAGACCAAGCGTGGTGATTCGGAACGTGGACTCTGCAGCCAGACTCTGTCAGATGGGTCCTAGCTCTGCCACCTACGGGCTGTGTGAACTTGGGCAAGTTACTGGACCATTGTGTGTGTCAGTTTCCTGATCTGTAAAACGGGGTTGATTATCATACACGCTCCATAGGTGAGTGTAAATGTGAGAGGATATTTCATATCCGTAAAGTACTTAGAGCAGCGTCTGGCCTTTAGTAGGCGTTAGTAGTGGTTGATTCAAGAAATGGATAAACGCATACATCAGTAGTAAAGGCTTGGAGGCTGTCCCTGGTGAAACGTGTGAACTGGAATGGATTACAGCCAACTTTGTTTCCTTTCCGGCTTGCAGTTG
>NW_025792728.1:6219-44431 GCF_021613505.1 Equus quagga | reverse complement strand
CAGAGAAAAGTAGAGAGTCGTGTAAGCAGAGCACGCCTTTCCTTGACTCTCTGTCGAGAGCTTTTGTGATTCCAGCCGCTCTCTGCCTCAGACACGGTGCCCTCTGCGTGTGCAGTCATCTAAACAGTGCGGGGTCTGGGACCGTGGAGAATCCAAGGCAGTATAGTCATGCTTTGCTTAACAGTGGGGATAAGCTCTGAGGAGTAGGTCATGGTCAGGCAATCTGGAGACTGTGCAAACACCACCGAGTTCCTCAACCTGGATGGCAGAGCCTCCTACACACCTAGGCCATATGGGACTAATCTGATGGGACCCCCGTTGTTGACTGAAACGTCCCAATGTAGGGCACGACTGTACTTCCCGACTCCAAGGGCACGGAAGTGTAGCCTGTGGGGCTTTTGAAAAGAACAGAGACGCTCAAGGCCTACTCTGGACCCACTGACTCATAATCTACTGGGATAGTTCCCGGCTTTAAAGACCAGACGTAGTCCTCCTCTGCAGACATCTCCTCAACGGTTTTTCACACTGGGTTTTCCCTCGTCTGAGAAAACAGGCCAAGAGATCGTGAGGATCCATAATTAGTGTTTTAATACAGTTTGCAGGACTCAGTGTTTTTCACGTTCTGTGATACTGGGATCTTCATCTCCACTGTAATGTGTTAAACCTTTAAATCTTGTCCAAAAGCCGTGTCATTACCTAGAGAATCCTTCTGTGACTTGCAGGCAGATTGCCATCTTTCTGCTTCCGCCTCCTGACCTTTAAAATGGGGAGAATACCGGTAACCTACCTTTTGGATGTGAGGATTAAATGAGACAGTTGGTGCAAAGCAGTCGGCACAGGATCTGGCACAAAGTGAAGCCTTCAATAAATTATGATTACAGTAGTTGTGATTTCCCTCCAGTCGGAATATGGTTTAGTTGAAGTTAGTGGCTGTGTCACAGCTGTGTCTCAGGCTGCTGTCTGCCGCCCTGAGCTAAGCCATACAAATCCCTAGAATAACTTTTCAAAAGCCTGTTAGCCTCTTGAGGCTCCTACACTTCTTTAATTTTGTTTTATTTTATTTTGTTTTACTTTATTTTATTGCAGTAACAGTGGATTCTAACATTATATAGCTTTCAGATGTACCTTGTAATATATTTCGAATTCTGTGTAGGTTACATCGTGTTCACCACCCGAAAACTATAGTCCGTCACCTCACATGTGAGCCTCATCGCCCCTTTGGCTCTCTCCCATCTCCCCTCCCCCTATGATAACCACCAGTCCAATCTCCTTTGCTCTGTGTGTGTTTGTCATTGTTTTTATCTTCTGCTTAGGAGTGAGATCACACGGTGTTTGACTTTCTCCCTCTGATTTATGTCACTTCACATAATACCCTCAAGGTCCATCCACGTTGTCACAAATGGCCGGATCTCATCATTTCTTAGGGCCGAGTAGCATTCCATTGTGTATACATACCACATCTTCTCTATCCGTTCTTCCCTTGATGGGCACCTAGGTTGCTTCCAAGTTTTGGCTGTTGTGAATAATGCTGCGGTGAACCTAGGGGTGCATGTGTCTTTCTGCATTGGTGTTTTCAAGTTCTTTGGATAAATACCCAGCGGTGGGCTAGCTGGATCATATATATGGTAGATGTGTTCCTCGTTTTCTGAGGATACCCCATACTGCTTTCCATAGTGGCTGCACCAGTCTGCCGTTGCGCCAGCAGTGCAGGAGAGTTCCCTTCTCTCCACATCCTCTCTCGGACACTTGTCTCTTGTCTTGTTAATTAGAGCCATTCTGACCAGAGGAAGGTGACATCTCCTTGTAGTTGTGGTTTGCATTCCTCTGATCGCTAATGATGTTGAGCCCCTTTCCATATGCCTGTTGGCCATCCGTATACCTTCTTTGGAGAAATCACTGCTCAGATCTTTGGCCCGCCTTTTTAATTGGGTTGTTGATTTTTTTTTTGCTGTTGAGATGTATGAGTTCTTTCTGTATTTGGGATATTAACCCCTTATCCGATATACGGTTTGCAAGTATCTTCTCCCAGTTGTTAGGTTGTGTTTTGGTTTTGTGGATGGTTTCCTTTGCGGTGCAGAAGATTTTTTTACTTTGACGTAGTCTCATTTGTTCATTTTGTGTTTTGTTTCCATTGCCCAGTCAGACGTGGTACTTGAAAGTAGGCTGCTAAGAGTGATGTCAAAGAGCATGCTGCCTATGTTTTCTTCTAGACGTTTCATGGTTTCGGGTCTGACATTCGAGTAGTTGTTGTTGGTTGGTTGGTTGGTGGTTTTGCTTGCGTGTGCGCGTGATCTAAGGTTTTTCAAGTCTAAGTCTGTGCATTCCCTGGTAGCCAATAAGAAATGAAATACAGAAGTATGCTTCTTTTATTCATTTAGAAATTATTTTGCCATAAGTCCAGTACCAAATGCGTTGTGAACATCCTCAGTATGCACACTTGTGTAACAAATACAAGTGAGCATAGCCCAACTTGAGAAATCATTGAGGTGTCTCTGTATTCCTTCCCACTTCCCCTTCTTTGGTCAGGCAGTGTCCTACCCTCCCCGCCTCCGCCAGGTGACAGATGCTGATTGCTGTTTTTTCTCCCTCATTCCCTTCCTTTTACGTGTATTATTTTTCCTCTGTAGATGTATGTTTCTCTGAGCGACGTTATTGTTGATTGGTTTGAACTTTACCAGAATGTTCTATTTCTTTCTTTCACCGAATATGCTGTTCCGGAAATTCAGCCCCTGATGCTTGTAACTGATAGCTCTAGTCCATTTTCACCGCTCCCTAGTTTTCCGCACATTCCTTGCTTCACAACAAAGGTGAGCAGGTGTGCAAAACCCACAGCACAGTTCCCGCTCGTGAGTCTGCGCTCAGCCAACATTTGTTGAATGGAACTGAGCCCGGACTGACTGTTAACAGCGACACTTGGTTCCCCAGGCTGCATTCTCTGTTCTTCGTGCCAGGGCCAAGGATCCTGCCATGTCTCCCGCCCCCAGTGAGCTGTAGTTCTTAAAGTTGTGGGTCAGCCCTAAGAATCTCTGTGGCCTCTTGAGGACCCGGAGTTCTCCAGCTTCAGGGGTGCTTCTGGGTTCACATTGCACTAGTGAATTATGACACTCACCAGGACTGTCCCTTTGGACTTAAACAACAGTATTCTCTCCCCAAAGCCAAGTATGGCGTTGGCGGTGATCATGGATGAGGACAGCTGGGCCCTGGAAGACAAGAAGCTCAGAGCAAACAGAAACTAAAAGCGTAGTTGTGAACACACAGGAGGCCCAGAGAAACTCTCACAAACAGCTGGGAGACAGTTGGAGGGCCTCAGGCCATAATAATTTGCATATGAAAGAAGAGCATAATCTCATTTTGTAGTCACAGGCTGATGAGGTTGGGGACTTATGAGTTACTTATATTTCATTGTCTTTTTAGGACAAAAAAGAGAAGTGTGAATCTTCTGCCAGGGATTCATGCATTTGTGTGTGAAAACAGGCAGCAGCATACGCCACCTCTCTCTTGCTGAACAATACAGGGTATATTGGAATGATCATCGTCATGATAGGGAGCTTGTACGTGTTCTTAAGAAAGAAACAGTAATAAAATTCTCCCAAGGTTTTATCTACAGTATTATAAAGAAAAAGAAAAGAAAAAAGCCATCTTTCACTTTCCAAGACGTGCCAGCCTCCTTCGTGTCTCGAGGCCTGGGCACCTGGTATTTTCATGTCCTGGACCTGTCCTTCCTCCGTTTCTACATCTGTCTCCTTTCCTTTGTCCTTGAGGTCTCAGCTGAAATGTCACCATGTCACAGAAGGCTACCCAGATCCCCTGGAGAAGGCAGATTTTTGTTTGTTTGTTTCGTTTAATGATGCTCTCTATTTTCTTTCTGGAAATGCTTCTTACCTTTGCAATTAGTGAGTAAGGCAGATAACGGTTTGTTTGTGCCCTTTCTCCCCTGCTAAATGAGAAGTTCTGCCAAGGAATCTTCTGTCTTGTTGCTCATGACTATCCCTAGGGCCTCGTATTGTATGTCACACCTAGTAAGTGATCAGTGATGATTTTTTGGCTCAATGCATGAAGTTGGCCCTTCTGACTCCAAAGCAGGTATGTTTGCCACTGTTAGTTGTTTGGCTTGTGAAGCCTGCGTGCAGAGATCAGAAAGACACAGGACTGGTTGGGCCGGGTGGGGGCGTTGGCAAATGAGAGCTCGTGCCTTGACACAAAGGGAGCAGATGCAGCAGCGCATTGGCTGTTTGTGGCCTTACAAGTGACGTGGACCCGATGTGAGCAGGCCTTGCAATTTTGCTAAGAAAATTTTGAAACTTTGATTTTCTGTGGATCAGCACAGTCCCACTTGGGAGCTAGACCTGGCCTGTGGGCAATGGCTGGCCTTCTCTGGAGAGAAGATCATCGTACGTGCCTCTTTGTGCTGCTCCGACTACATGAGGAGGAGAGAATTCCATCCTCAGTACCATTTAAAAAATGCTTACTGAAAACTAGAGGCGAAAATAGGCCAGCCAGGGTGATGAAGGGCCTGGAAACCATGCCATGAAAGGACCTATTGCCCAAAATGCAAATATTTAACATGACATTTCAGCTTTGCTTCCCAGGCTCTCCCACTTGGTGCCTAATGTACCAGATAAGAATCTGGATCCCAAAGTGCTGCAAGAGTTATGACTACTAACACATGGCTGGTAGGTGGGTAATGAGGCCAGATTGTTAACAAATGCGTTGGTTCCTGTGCAACCACATAGATGTGGTTCTTCTTCCAAGTAGACCCCTGAGGAGGTCATAGCTTTATTCCAATTACATGGCAATTTCCCAGCTATTCTGGGAACTACTCTTTGGAAATTGCCATCAGAGACTGAACATAGTTTTTACATGTCCTCAATTGTGACAAATTTCCAGATTTGATTTTTTGAAACAGCCAAGATTTATCTGGAGCTAAGTCAGGTGAATTATTCTGATGATTAAGCTTAATGGTACTATTTTGGGGCCACTGTGATGTGCAGTTAGGCTTTAACAAGAGCTTGGTCCAGACAAGGCATGCTATGATCAGGCTCAGGGCAATGGAGAGGAGAAAGGACACCAGACCAATGGAACTCCACTTGGCAGGGGTAGGATATAGGCTTAGGGTGTGCCTACTTGGTTCCAGATGCCCAAGGTGACAAGTCCAAAAGGCAAAGCAGAATTAGACATGGTTCAGAGGGATAGTATGAACAGGAATTATAGAATGAACCAGAATGTTGGAGTCAGGTCCAGCAATGCCATGGACTGGGAAAGCTCTCCTTTTTAGGCAAGTCTGTAAGCCTTGGTCAGGGGCATGGAGAGCAGAGGCAAGCTCCTTGGGAAGAAGATTTGTAATAGCCAAATACAAATCATATGAACAGGGCTTTAGGAGAAAACTCCAGTTTGATTGGGAGACTGGAGTATAAAGTAGGTTGACCAGATGCACTAAGGTGCTTATCAAGGCAGAAGCTTTGCACTTTAATGAACATTAAACTCCTTACCAAGTCTTTCACAGCCAAAGTGATGTGCTTTCTGGTCTTCTTTCCATCTTCATCTCTTGCCGCTCTCCCCTCCGCTCCCTGACCTTCAACCAGAAAAGCCAACCAATGACTTTCTTTCTGTTCTTTGAACACGTCTGTTTCGTTCTGCTCTGGAGCCTTTGCTTTTGCTGTCCTTCTGCCTGGGACACACTTTAGGTTTTCCCTTGGCTGGCTCTTTCTCACATGGGTCTTATCTCAGTTATTAACTTCTCAGAGAGGCCTGCCCTGATCATCCTGACCCAAGTGGTTTCCTCCACCTCCGGTCACTTTCAACCCAATACCGTTTTGTGTCCTTCACAGCATATCCAGTCTTGGTTTATTGGTGCATTTCTTTATTATCCATCTCCCATCACATGGAATTCTATGAGGGCAGGATCTTTGTTCTCTCATTAATCCTCAGAGCTAGAACTATCTATGACGTATGATAGGTGTGCAGTCAATGTTTACTGAATGAATCAACTGATGAATGACAGCTTGGTCCATAGGATGGAATTAGCCCATTTTGTGTGGGGGTGGAAAGAATTCAGGGGACAAATAGAATCCCCCTGTGTCACCTAGTCCCAGAATTATTTGGCAGCAAGACTTAGGTAGTGGGGGCTATTCTAATTGGTAGGCTTCAGAATTCACTAGTAGTGTAGATCCCGGGGCCGCAAGCCTGGGGTCTGGGGGAAGAGAAACAGGAGCTGATAGAGTATCCATCGCAAAATGGACAATATAAAAAGTGGATCCTGAAAAATCTGGCCAATAGCAGAATTCCTGGAAGAAGTGAGTCACCAACAAGCGACGCGTTCTGAATGTTTGTGGGGCAATCTGTCTCCCAGGATTATAGTCACATGTCTTGTGTCTGCCTCCTCTTGACAGCCTCAGGGGGGAGGGTCATCTGCTGTTCCATATCTTTTCTCAATGAGTGAAAGAGCTTTCCATCACTCCAGGCTGGCTTGTTCTTTGAAACAGTCTGTCTCTCCATAGAATTCTTTCTGTGGAGCCTTTATTTTATATTAAAATTCACTGTAATGTGTGATCTCTGCCTTGTTTCATTTTAAAATAAATTCTGTTGTACCTAGAGAGTGTTTTCCTTCTTTATCTTAAAAATTAAGTAAGCAAACCAAGCAGTTCAGAAAACAATCCATATCATTAATACAAAATGATCACAATAACCGTAACCATCACACTCATAATAAAGTCTGTGAAATGGAGCCCCTGCCAACCACCAGCCATCAACCGCATTCCCAGCCCTGGGACTTCCTTGAGCAGTAGGGGCTAAAGAATGGAAGACTTTGTACAAAGACATACCCTGGAAAGGGACGTGAAGGATGTGAGTGTGATTCCAACATGAAGGATGGATTAACTGTCTTAGAGAACATCAAATCTAGGAAAAACCACACAGTTCTGAAAGCTAGGGAGCCATGCGAGGAACTGTTTATGACATCAGTGAAAAGTGCAGGTTATAAATAGTAAACCTGCACTGTGTTCACCGTCCTGTAGAACAGGCCAATGAGCAAAGACTGGAAGGGAAGGCAGCAACAGGATGAAAGTGGATTCGTTCTTTCATTCATTCCATCATTCATCTAGCAAATACGGTGTGACATTTTGGAGTGATTGAAAATTCAGGTAGTTTTATGTCTGTTCTCCTTCCCCAACTTTTAAAATTTGGATATAGTACTTCTATTTAAAAAAAAAAAAAGTAGCGAAAAACAAAAAAAAAAGCTGAGGCTGGTTCCTTGTAAAGGCCAAATCATTCTTGTAAACTTCTCAGAGTCAGGACGGATGGCTGAATACAACACCAAACTCCATTATGGTTTTCACTTTTAGCTCTGTTATCAAACTCTGATGTAAAACCAACTACAACATAATCACAGTAATAAGCCACTTTTGTGCACCATTTTACAGTTTTCCAAGGGCATTCATAGAGCAGTCTTATTTAATCCTCATAACAATTGGTGAGATGTAAGAATTATGAGACTGGGTCAGACTTATGGTCATTTCTGCTCTGGCATTTAGTTATCCTTATCTGCTTGGCATTTTCTTGCACCAGGGCTTAAATGTACTTTGTACATTTAGATATTCAACTGTAAATCCCTTTCAGATGATTCGTAAAAACTCTGAATGAGCCCAGTGTCAGCAGTGGTGCCTGGGAAGCCCGTCTAAGAGATGTGGTGATTTCCCTGTTCCTCGTTGCTTCCTTTCTCCACATCCCACGCTCGAGTTGCAGATCCATAACAAAACAGCCTCCTTTTCCCCATTTGTCAGAAGTTCCTTGATACTCGGAGGTAGCAAAGGGCTGAGAATGTCCGTAGGGAGACCAGCCATCAATAAAAGCCCTCAGAGCCACATCTAGGCATCCAGAAACCTCGATCTCATTCAGAGTGACTCTGCCTTTCTCCTAGCTGCAATTTGAAGTGCAATTTCACTCAACTCACTTCCTTGGATTCTTTGTTACTCGCTTTTGAACAACTTTGTTTAAGAAAATGTATAATTTCAGTAGTTAAGTCTGACTATATTATTCCTTGTGAAATGAATAGAATATTATAGGCAGTGCTGAAGTCTCCACCAGCCTTCCACGCCCAGTTCCAGTTCCCACGCTATTTCCAAAGGTGGCTGCCGTTAACAATTTGAGGTGTAACTTATTGGGTCACCCACCTGATATTGGTAGCAGAAAATGCACAATACACAATATTGTTATTTGATATGTGTGAATTTGAGAAAATTATAACATGCTAGCTATGTCATTTGACAGTTTGCTTTTTTTTTCCTCTCCACAGTATCTCCTGGAAGTATTTACATGTTAAGGCATTTCTCATTTTTGCAGAGTATCTCATAGATGCCTACTTCAGAGTTTGTTTCATCAGTCCTCTGCTACTGGAGAGCTGGGTTGTTCCCAGGTTTTGCTCTGATGAACATATTGTGATGAACTTCTCATCGTATGCCTTCCTCTGCACTTGGATGAGTGTATCTCTAGGAATATACTGAGAAGAATTGTGTATCGCTATATATATATATGTCTCAGTTTCTAAAAGATAATGCCAAAATGCCTTCCAAGGCAATTGGGCCAATTTCTACTCCCACCCTGTCCTTACCAACTTGGTTTTTCTGCTCTCCAAAATTTATTCTCTCTTTGGTGCTTGCAATTGATTTTTGAACCTTAGTGAGCTTAGATCATAGTTCCTAATACTCAGCTTGCCTACTGCTGATTTTCCAGTACCCAGTTTCTCCATGTTGCCTTCGTGCCACATTTAACTCATTTCACCTTTATTCCAATACTGGCTTCCGTCTTATGACCGAAATGATCTTAGGCTATTGATTAATTATTTACTGAATACGTTTATTTATTTCACAAATACTATGTAAATGACGAGATGTCCTTTTCCCCTAGCACAAACACATTCAAAATGATGTCACCATTTGGTGCTACCGGTGGCCTCTTTTCTTGCCAGATTCCCAGTTGCTCCCAAAGGAAATCCAGGCAGTCTTTGCTCAGTACCGTGGACAGTCTTAAATGGCACGTTCTGCTGCCAGCCACTGTTCTGCTGTTGGAGAAACTCTCATTTCTTGTGCATCGATTTTGAAGGGTATGGTATAGACAACCTGTCAAGAGAGTTTGCAACATCCAGATGTTTCGTCCTCCTCCATTTACAGGAGTCTTTCGGATTGTGAAATCACAGTGCGGGTGTTATGGACACAGGGTGAACACCTGCCATATAGATTGACCGTGTTGCACGGTGTTGAGTTCCTATTTCCCGGTTGGTAATAACAGATTAATAATGTGTTCCCACCACACTGTTGCTTCGTGAGAGATCTGTCTTGGCAAAGTCTCAGAGAAAGCAAGCAGGAGTTGAAAGAGCTGATGAAAGGAAGAAAGATGAGTTCTGTTCTTGGGTGCTTTAGGCAACCGAAATAATCTGTAGTCCTCACTGCTGTCTAAGGTATCATCCTACAGCATTCTTTCATTGAACAAGTTTTACTGAGCATCAGCCATGTACCAGTGAGTGTGCTAATACTGGGAGTGCAAAGATAAGGGGGAAAGTGTCTTTGTAAATGCTTTCAGAAAGTAGACAGTTTAGTGGCAGAGATGGACACTGATCAAATTTTATGAACAAACGTGAAATTCCAACTGTAATAAGTGAAAGGAAAGAGAAATGTATGATGCTGAGAGCACATCTAACAGGGGCAGTTGACTTCCCAGAGTGCTCAGGAAAGGCTTCAAGAAGGAAGTGACAATTAAACTAGAGTTAAGTAGGAAAAAAGTTAGTGAGAAAGCATTTCTGACTGCGAGAAAAGCATATGCAAAGGTCCTGTGCAAAAAGAAACAGTGCACATTCAGGCCAGTGTGGTTGGGAGCACTGTCAAGGGGGAAGCCTGGTACACAATGTGGTTGGGTCCCTGAGGAGGGTCCATATAGAGAACTTTGGATTATGTTAAGGATTTAGGTCTTATCCTAAGAACAAAGGAAAGCTACTGATAGGTCTTAAGTGAGTGTATGTTTGGTGATAGGGGAAGAAAGTAGTGGCTCAATTTGTATTTTGAAAAGATGACTGATTGCAGTGTAGGTAATAGAAGTCTTACCATTTCATGCCTCTGTGTAGAAGCTTTTGAAGATTCTTAATTGCTATCAGGATAAAATTCAAAATCCTTAACATTATTTTTAGTATACTCCCCAATATGGCTAATATCAACTTTAAATCCTTACCTCAGAAAATGCTCCCTTATCCACTCCATGCTCAGCAAATTCAAATGAGCCAGCTATTGTCATGATAATGCTGTGTAACAAACAATCCCCAAATCTCAGTGCTTACAACAATAAGCACTTTTTTTCTCGTTTATGAGTCTGTGAGCTGGCTGAGGCAGCTCTGTTTCGGGCTCTGGATTGGGTTCAGGTCTGGTCTACTTGTCTCTCATTCTGACGTTCATGCAGCTGCCTGAATCGTGCTTTATCCATAATAAATCACAAGCATCTGAGAGGTCAAGCCAAACTGCAAAAGCACATTCAGTCTCTGCTCATGTCACTTGCACTAACATTGCATTGGCTAAAGCGAGCCAACAGCAGTGCAGTGGGAGCTGCAGTCCTTCGTTGAAGGGGAAGGTATGGAAAGAGAGGAGAAGGAAGGAAGAGAAGGCTTGTGAGTAAACAACCGCACTTGTTCCTACTTAATTACAGACTTAATTACAGCATATCCAGGTGGTCCAGTGTAGGATTGCAGAATGCAGGTTTTGTGGCTTTGAAACTTCCCAGCTGTGTGAATCTAGGCATGTTACTAACCTCCTTGTACGGCAGTTTGCTCATCTGTGCAAAAAAGATAACAACAGTACCTACCTACATCAGAAGGACTAATTCAGTTAAGCACTTGGAGAAGTACCCAAATAGAACGAGTGCTTAATAATTGTTAGGTATTATTAATATAGATTCATATCCTCTTATTCAAAACCAGACGTGTTTTGAAATTTAGAATTATTCCTATTTTAGAAAGGCAAGGTGACAAATAGATCATATAATGCATAACATCCCCAGTGGGTTCTGAGATAGTAACTGTAACCAAACTCTTGAGTATTCTGCCATGAAACATGATCATTCACACAAAATGGGAAAATAAAAATTCTAAAGGTTTTTGTATCACATCAGCTCAGGTTTTGTCACAAAAATTAGTCATAAAAACATTTTGGAGGGCCAGCCCCATTGCCTAGTGATTAAGTTCAGTGCACTCTACGTCAACAGCCTGGGTTCTGTTCTCTGGTGTGGACCTACACCACTTGGTGGCAGCCATGCTGTTGTAGCATCCCATATACAAAATAGAAGAAGATTGGCACAAATGTTAGCTCAGGGAAAATCTTCCTCAAGCCAAAGAAACGAGGAAAATGAGGAAAATTTGCAATAAATGTTGGCTCAGGGCAAATCTTCCTCAGCTAAAAAAATAAAAAACGCACACATTTTGGTTTCCAGAGCATTTTGGATTTTAGGTTTGTAGACAAAGAATGGGGCCCAGTGTTAGCTTTGAAACATGGTGTGCCAGTGAGTCTTTGTGAGTGCATGGTGCTCTTGAAATGCCCTCTAGACCCCTTTTCATGTATAGATCCTAGTCATGGCACGATCTCAAACATCACCTCCTCCTTTGAAGACCCATTATCCCCAAGCTAGAAATAATTTCTCTTGCCACTGTGCTTTCACAGCATTGATCACTCTGAACCCGCTTGTTCTAATTACTTGTATTGATTCTTCAGCTTAGGGATTGTGTAAAACTCCAGGTGCTCCATAAATGTTCTTTGACTTCGGTGCTATATGCTGCCATCACCTAGTCCCTTCTGTCACGCCTAATACTAATGACTATTACTGTAGTTACCATTGCTAATAGCTGTTGAGTACTGGCAGGGTCCCAACCACTGTGCAGAGCACTTACACTCACTGTCCTGACTTGGTCCTCACAACTCTCTGCAGTGAGGCTGGTCTTAGGCCTATTTTACAGACGAGGAAACCGAAGCAAAGCGAGATTTAATAGCCTGCCAATTAGTAAATGTTGAAGTTTGAGGATGAGAGTGTTGAATTGACAGTCAGCCCAAAGACTTCCCATGTCCAGATGGTATTTGTTATTCCTTCTGACTCAGAACCGCAGGGGTACACTGCTTTTCAGAGCAGGTATCGTCTAGGGAGTTCTTTTTGAATGAACAAATGAATCTTTTCCACGTGGACCTTCCTTCTCCGGCATCCATATGTTGAAGAAAACCAGAGCCGAGCAGAAATTAAAGCAGGGAAAGCAAATTTTCTTCAGGAACTATTGCAATAGAGGAAGAGACCTCAGTATAGAACTGGGCTCCGTTCCAGATACAACAAGAAAACGGGATTTCTAGCCAAGGATCAGGATGGGGGTCAGTGGATGGAAAATTACTAAGAGGAAACACTGGGGGAGGGGGGTTCTGGATAAACTGATGGTGCAGGAATTTTGGTGAAGCCAGGCCAGGGTGAGAGGATATTGAGGGTGTGGGTTGAGGAATGTGATCAGATATCAAGGGTTGAGAATTTTAGCTAAACTGACTCTGCAGGATTCTTGCTAGAACTGGATTAAATGGGCCAAAGACAGAGCCTAACATTGGGCCTTGTCAAAAATGAAGCTCAGAGGAGCCTGACCAAAGTTTGGTCAAGGAGAGAATCCTGTCACATGGAGATGGTCATCAAGATCTCGTTGGAGTCCCCCCAAAGCCCAGTACCTCCTAGTGCATACCCCTTTCAGGACATTTCAAATTAAGAATTCTCTACAACTTCACAAATTTCCTTTGTTTTACCGACTTGCGCTATCTCTTCACTGACCCAGCTTCTGATCTCTTAGGGAACCATATCTTTGGCATCAGTGAGGGCAGTGGGGTGGAGGGAAAAGCGGTGGAGGTGATCGCGGAACACAGATCCATATGTGTCCACGTAGGTGGCCCATCTGACTCCCTGGCCTTGAGTGGCCCTTTCCCATAGGTCTTCACTTGTCTTTCTTTCCCACAACTTGCTCCCACTGACATACTCAGACACGTGACCTCCCTAAAACGTTAAACCCTGTAAAAGGACAGAGGCCAGGTCTTACTCATCTTTGTAATTTCCCTCTCCAAGGCTAGCACAGGGCCTCACTAATAGAGGACATGCAGACAATATTGATTATCTGTTTAAGTGAATGAATGATTGAATGGATGGATGGATAGGTGTTTGGATGGATGGATGACCAGGTGAATAAATGAATGAATGAATGATGATTGTCAAATTTCTTGTTTGATGCCATATAGATCTGACTGCTCTTCTCCTGAAATGTTGATTTTTAAACCAGTTCTTTTGAGTCATTTCAAACATATCTGGGTCAAAGGCTATTGAGCAATTGCTAGCCGAAGGAGGATAAAGGTCCAGGTTTGACACCTGCGAGCTGCATTCCTGAGCCTGGTAGGTAGGAGAGTGTGGACTTCGGAGTCTAACGTACTTGCTCAGCATGATGCATTGATCATCTGGCCTTCAGTTCCTTTGTCTGCAAATAAGTGCAGTAGTAAGCACCCCCTCCTGGAGCTGTCCTGAGGATTAAGTAAAATAATGTATGTGATGCCTCTTGACACAAGCCCAACTTGGGAAAGGCCCTCCGTGATGCCAGCTTTGATCACTCTTCCCATTATTATTGAAAACGCAGCCCGTGGATCCACTCCTCTGCCCCCACCCTGCTGAGCGCTCCTTGTCCTGAGCAGCACGTGGAGTCCCTGCACAAGCTGTTTCTGTTGGAAGCAGGGATTCTATCCAGGGGCATCCCGCTGAATCTTCTAATTAATCCCTCCCCCTGTAAAGGTTGACCCCCACCTGCTGCTAGGGCCTAGGCCTCCCAGCATCCTTTGGTGCTGGGTAGAACTGGAAGCAGAGAGGGGATTTAGATTAAGGGCTGCAGTCAGCAGTGGGTGTTCCTAGATCAGGCCTGAAGCAATGAATATGCAGCAGACCAGCTTGGAGCCACTGCTGATCTTTCCAAGGGATGCTGACTGTGGTTCCTGTCTCTGCCCATCCAATTTAGTATCCACGGTGCTGCCTAGAAACTGGATCCTGGATGTGAATTGCTGTTACTAGCTGGGTGATATTGGGTTAGTCACTTAACCTCTCTGAGTTTTGGTTTCCTTACCTATGAAATGGGGATAATAATACATTCCTAACTGTGTCAGCATGTACATGCAAGGCAATAAGTCACTAGCACACTAATCATAGGAGCTGTCATGTGGTACCACATACCCAAATGGCAGCTTAGAGAAAGTCCAACCTCCCTAGTGAGGCTCATGGGCCTTTACCGTGTGTGCCCTACTTCACATTCTAGTCTTCAAGGTGCAGGCATCGGTACTTCAGCCCTGGAGGTGGCGATGGGCAGCCCAAAACTAAACTCCAGTTGTCGAACCATTTGCCACTCAGTAAAAAAAGCAATGCACTGCCCTATTCTTTAGCACCTTGGTAAGTGGGAAGGAAAACCAGGCCTCCTGATGCCAGTTTTGTCCAGATCCTCCTCTAGATCCCAGTCCAGGGGTCGGTGCTCTATGGACTGTGAGTCAAATCGCTTGCTGCCTGATTCTGTGTAGCCCACGAGCTAAGAATGGCTTTTACATTTCTGAGAGTTTGGAAAAAATCAAAAGAAGAATAATATTTTGTGATACATGAAATTCCTATGACATTCTCACTTCAGTGTCCATAAATAAAGTTTTCTTAGAGCACCTCCATGCACATTTGTTCACATATTGTCTGCTAGGTGCTACATTTGGCTACAACGGCAGAGTTGAATGGTTGTGACAGAGATGACGTGGGCCATAAAGCTGAAAATATGTACTCTCTAATCCTGTAGAGAAGAAGTTTTCTGAGCTCTGTCCTGGGGAAGCTATTCGGTATAAAAAATGGTCCTTACCTTGGGGAGCTCATGGTCCAGGGTAGCAGAGGAAGAAATTTTCCTCTACCCTTCTAGGTTCTTCTGGCCAGTCTAAGAATTAAATTGACATGAGACAGATTAATAAGAGAAAATCAGATAAAGTTTGATAACGTGTATACATGGGAGAAACCCAGGAAAAATGAGTAACTCTCCAAAATGGCAGAAGCCACCACCTTAAATACCATCTTCAGCTAAAGACAAAAGACGATGTTGAGAGTAGTGGTTTGGAACTTCAAAGGGGAGAGGAAGGCAATTCACATGGAGATGGAAAAGAGAATGTTTGGTAAAGAAATGTTTGTCATGCCATGCAGAGACAATGGGACATGGGGAGGACTCTGATCAAATGGGCCTTGCTGGGTTCCTCCCTGTCTACCACACCTAGTTCATATCATACTATAGTTCTCTATGGGAGAGCTCTTTCCTAGAACAGGCCTTCCATCGTAGATTCTTTTAGACAGTTAGGGGAAGCGGTTCTTCCTGAGTCTTTTGTTCTTAAAAATAATCAAGCCAAAGAGACACATTTTGAGATGGCAAATTCTGCACCCTGCAAGCTCAAAAACAGTGACTGTTCAGCTGACTTCTTCCAGGAGAGGAATGGATGAGTTAGGAGGCTGTGCCTTCTGTGATATTGGGCATTTTTAGATGATGGCCATCATTCCATAAAGGGGAGTCAAGTGTTTGTTTGGCAGTTGGACAAGATGGTCTCCTAAAGCTAGTGTCACTCTTTTCTAGCTTTTTAACCTCTCTCGGTCCCAGTTTCTTCATTTTTAAAATGGAAATAATAATTGTGCTTCACTCAAGGGCTGTTATGAGGCTTACACTGCATAAACATGAAAGGCACTCAGCTTGGTGCCTGGAACATATTAAAAAAGAATTAAAATATACATTATTATTATTCATATTTTTTTTAATATTACTCTCAGTCTCTTACTGGCTGTATGACTGAGGGCAAGTTATTCCATCTATCAAAGCCTTGGTTTCTTCATCTTTAAAATGAAGCCAATAACGAAACGAACCTCATCGAGCCGTTGGGTAGCTTAAATGTCTTCATAGATAGTGCATTGCTGCATGCAGCCAGCATTCAGTGGATGCCTTCGTAAACCTCCCGCATTTCCCTGCAACACTGATATTCTGTGAGTTTGCAGTGTCCGTAGAACACTGAGGCTTTCACCTCTGGACCCCTCACTTGTCATTAGCCATGTGTCATCTTACATCCTTTTAATGCATCTGTCATGGCCCTTTATGAATCGCGTAAGCCCTTGGAGGGCTGGGGTCTGGTGTGGCACTTCTTATTTATCTAAAACTAAGGTGAAGGAAAAGCCAGCTTGAATGATTTTAATATGCGAATTGTATTCTGGCATGGTTTGATGGAGCTAAGTCTCAGCTTTCCTCCCAGGATTGGAGAGACCAGGCAAGTTATGCTTAGACTGTTGGGGAGCAGGTGGGGAAGCAGGCACCAAGGTGTGATGGCTCAGCAGGCTTTCAGGGAGGAGCTTTGGGATTATGGTTCATCAGGAACCCAAACCCCTGCTCGTGGGTCCTTGCCTACTCCACAAGGCTCTGCCTGTCCATCCCCTGGATGCTAACAAGCTGGTTTATTGGAGGTTGGTTCCCTTTCTTCCTTAGTAATAGAATGCTTGTTCTTGCAGGGCATATCACCACTCATAAGAAGAACTACATCTCCCAGCTTCCTTTGTTACCCAATGAAGCCATGTAAATTCTGGCTAATGGCGTCTAAGCTGAGGTATTCAGTGGAACTCCCAAGAAATATTCTTTAAAGGGAAGAGCCTCACCCCTTTTCACCACTTGCACCTTCCTGGTGGCTGGAATGTGGGTGAGATGGGTGGAGCATGCGTGGCCAACTTAGACCATATGTTAGATTGGGTTTCCCCTGAAGAACAGACTCTGAAGCAGAGATTTGAGAGCAAGTTGTTTATTTGCCAAGTGATCCCAGGAAGCACTGGTAGGGAGAACAAGGGAGTGAGATAGGAAGGGAAGGAGGCTGGCATAGGGTGTGCTAATGAGCAAATTATGGTGGATTCACCCTGCTGGGGAACTCTGGGAAATTGTGTAGCATGTGCTCCAGAGATGTTCTCGAAAAGCCAAAGAGCTGAGGTATTTATGCACCAATGCCTGTCTGCTGTTGGGTGAGGGCTGCTCCTGGGGGCATCAGTTCCCTGGCACCACCAGGCTTCCATCTGTGGACCGAACACTGTGCCGGTGCTGAGAAAGGGGTGGAGAGTCTCAAGTGCTTATGGTCAGGAGCTGTTGGCATGTTTGGGACTGGCCAGTACGTACGGGATGTTGAGGCACCGGCAACTTCTGCAGACCTAGAGTTTGAGCGGGGCAGAGCAAAAGGAAAGAAGGTGCCTTGGTCCCTGCTGACCATGGGGCCATCACACCAGGCCTGGTGGCTTCCCTTCAGACACTTTATGTCAAAGAACAAAATCTCTTGTTTAAGCCATCGTTGGGCTTTCTGTCACTCACAACCAAATCTAATCCCAAATGATGCATCAAATAATAATAATAGTAATAATGATAATAAATGTAATTAGCACACACTGAACATATGGGACATTTCAGTCAGCCCACTCCTTTGTTAATTACCCTCCCCCCACACACACATGTACACCAAGGTAAGCTTTGTGACCCTTCTGACTTGTTCACTGCCTGGTACCTAGTAAGGTGTCTGATACATGGCAAGCTGTCAGAAAACATTTATTGAATGAATGAGCAAAGAAATAAAGTAAAAGCCAAGATTTAAACCCTGATCCATCTGTTCCCAGTTCCCCAGCTCTTAATCACTATGCCTTGGTGAAAGGTTTAGCAATCTTATTTTATAGATGATTGAAGGAATCCAGTATAATGCCAGGGAGCCCAAGTCTTGGCAAAGGCAGAAAGCTGGGATGGGATGAAGCAGTGAATGTGCTTGTGAAATAGTCATCATAAAAAGGTCAACATGAGGGGCCAGCACAGTGTCGCAGCGCTTAAGTGCACACGTTCCGCTTTGGCGGCCTGGGGTTCGCCGGTTTGGATCTCGGGTGCGGAGCTACATACCACTTGTTAAGTCGTGCTGTGGCAGGCACCTCACATATAAAGTAGAGGAAGATGGGCACGGATGTGAGCTCAGGGCCTGTCTTCATCAGCAAAAAGAGGAGGATTGGTGGCGGATGTTAGCTCGGGCCTAATCGTCCTAAAAAGACAAAGTCAATGTGAGGGGCTGAGTCAGAGGCTTGTAGCAAGGGACAATAGCAGCTCCTCACCTGGAAACTCTGTAAAACCAAGGCTGAGCCAGAGATAGGTAGTCCACGTGGTGGGACTCGGAACAAGGCATTTCTGAAAAAGCTACTACATTCCTCCCTTGGTGCTCAAAGCTCCTCTTGCAGATCTGCTGAGCCTGGGACCAGACAACCTTGAGGTACCCTTGGCCCCTAGCACAGCGGCGTTTACCCTAAAATTGTTCAGACAGAGGCTAGTTGGCAAACTGGTCAGGGATGCTACAGAAGATTATGGCTCTGGGCTAGAAGACTAGATAAGACAGGCTCTGTACAGTGTCCTAGAGGTGTGATGAACCCCATCTGTAGCTTTATAGCCTTCAGAATGAGTTTCCAGTCTGCAATTGGCAAGCATCTTTTTTCTCTTAGTGCAAGTTTTCATTCACTGGTAGTTTGTCTCCAGGAAACCCATACAAGTCTGGAGTTTCAAGCATTTGCCTTTACTGTTAGCACTACAATGCGTTTCCCACTAGGCATCTTTACAATGGCTCTGTTAGTAGATGAGTATGCAAATTATATTTATCTCCTGTGTGGGCGTCACTCTGGTCTCTCTGCTCTATGAGTTTGACTAGGGGTTGCCTAGTGGCAGCTCTACCCCTAGGGCACTTCTAATGAGATAATGTCATTCATGTATTTATTCAACAAGCATTTATTGGAGTGGTTAGTATGTTTAGGCCTTGGAGAGTGGAAGATGATATCAATCTGAATAGGACATGCTACTGTAGCTTGCAGTGTTTGGGGAAAAATAGACTCAAGTATATGACAGTGTGCCATGTGCTTTTTTAAGGTGTTATACGGAGGAAGGAGTGATGAAGGTCACCTGGAGGAGTTAGAGAAGCAACAGCGTGTCCTATGTTCTGACAACACTAAACTTCCCAGCACTCTGCAGTACCTCCATGCCTTTGTGCTTCTGGATCCCTCTGCCTAGCCATCTTCTCTTCTTCCCTGTTCTTGGCAGAATCCCGCCCGTATTTTAAGGCTGTGGCAGACCCGGGCTAAGGTGAGGCTTTGCTTCCCAAAAGTTGCTCGCCTTTCCTCCATGTTTATAGAATCCTGTTCAAGGAGAAATGGCAGCATTTCAGGGAGGTCAGGCCCTGGTGATAAAGCTTGGTTGATCTAAGACAAGCATGGTATCCGCTTCCCTTTGGCTCATTAATTCATTCTATAATTCGTTCTGTAAGTGTTTTATTATTAGTAGTAAAGTTTTCATTGCAAAAACATACTACCACTGGGTACCACCAGTGGTAACAGTACCACCAAAGGTATTTAACCTGTGTCTCCCCCTGCCTTCCCCTGCAGTGTTGGTTTGTTGCCTCATGGCCCTTTGATGGCTGCTTCAAGTCTGAGCATCACATTCACACACCCCCACGCTCATGGCATGAGAAAGAGGCAGGTCGTGCCCTGCTTCTCTTTCCTTCCTAGAGTAAAACCCTTCCTAGACCCCAACTGTGAAGTCACTTTGGCCAAAACTAGGAGATCTGCCCCTCCTCAGCTAGGGAAAGGGAGAGGCAAGGAGGGAATGGTAAGGCTAGAATATGGAATACTCTGATGACCCGTGGACGGCTTCCAGAAGCAAGAGGATGGGGGGATTAGGTTTGTGTCTTTACAAAAAGAAGACATCTGGTTTAAGCGTGGGTTTGGTGTTGCATTGGGGTGAAACTGGAGGCAAGAAGGTTCTAGCAATATTTCAGTCGAGAGAAGATCAGAGTCCCTTTGGGGTTAGTAATGGTGAGGACGGGAGGAGGTTGGAGAATGTGGACTCTGGAATACTCTGTGGTCAGAGCTGGTCTCTGATTCCTCCTTTGGAGAGAAGCCCTCCTGAGTGTCAGTCACACAGCACATCACCAACTTGAGCGCCTTCTGCTGCATCCTCTCCAGTAAAGGCCAGGAAAGGAAAATGATTGCACTCTATTCGGAGCAGTGGGCACGCCACTGCAGGGATCTGTTTAATTAAATTTTATCTTCAGCTCTGTAGCCTATGAAAAATCCCAGAACCTTCCCCTGCTCTCTTAACACAAGCACTTTAAATCAAAAACAACCACATGAAGAAAAGAAGCTTGTCGTTTGGCTAAGTTTAGCATTTTCCACCAGCCTGGGTGGTCTAAGTGGTAAAGATCCAACACTGTCACTGCCACAGCCCGGTTCGTTTCCTGGTCAGAGAACCACACCACTCATCTGTTGGTGGTTAGACTGCGGTGGCGTGTGTTGCTGGAATGCTGAAAGTTTGGCCACTGGTGTATCAAACACCAGCAGGGTCACCCATGGTGGACAGATTTCAGTGGTGCTTCCAGACTAGACAGACTAGAAAGAATTTCCAAAAACATTGGCCAGGAAAACCCTATGAATAGCAGCAGAGCATAGTCTGATAGAGCTCCAGAAGGTGAGAGGATGCCGCAAAAAGACCAGGGCAGGGTTCTGCTCTGCAGTCCACAGGGGCGGGAGGAGTCAGAAGCGACTCGACGGCACTGACAACAAATGTCTTTTCTCGGAGCCTACTGTGAGATCTGCAATACAGGTAGATGTGGAGACAGACAGAGGGATTCCTTAGATTAGGAGGTCTCATTCCACGCGCAGCCAGGTAGCATGACCGCAGGTGTGTGGGCTGCAGAGCAGGCCAAGTGGAGCCCCCTCACAGTCACCATGCACCTCTTTCCACAAGGAGTCTTTGCAGGCCTCCTGTGTGCCAGGTGCCGTTCTAGACTCTGGGTACTCCACAGGAACCAAGCCCTGGGGAGTCAATTTAGGGAGAGAGACAGATAATGAGACAGTAATAAATGTTCAGAATAATAACTACTCTGATGGGACAAATGCCGTGGGAACTCTGGGCCACCTCTGCTGCATAACAAACCTCGTTGAAATTTAGTGGCTTAAAGGATAACAATCATATTTTTGTTTATGATTCTGCAATTTCAGCAGAATGCAGTTGGCAGACTTTCTTTTGATCTGTGCAGCGTCCACAGCGCTGGCTCATCAGGGCTGGAGCATCTTCTTCTAAGATGCTTTCACTCACCAGGCTGGCAAACCCTTGCTGGCTTTCTGCTGGAGCCCAGCAGTGGCAGGGTGGCTCCTGCACGGGGCTTTGTCTCGTGGCTAGTGTTGGCTCCTCCCAGCCCTGCGGTGTCAGGGAAGTCAGACTTCTTGAAGGATGGCTGATTTCCTCCAAAGCACAAAAGCAGAAGCTACCGGGCCTTCTTAATGTCCGAGCTTAGCGGCCCCAGAATGTCACTCTACTATATTTTGTTGGTCGAAGCTGTCACAGGGCCAGCCCTGAGCCAAGGGACAGGTGAATCGACTCCATCTCTTGATGGGGGACTGACAAGATCAAGTTGCTGAAGAGCCTCTGGAACAGGAGCTGTTGCTGCTGCCACCTTTGGCAATACAATCTACTCCAGGAGCCCAGAGAAAGGGTACCTGTCTGGGGAGAGGGAGGCACGACCTAAAAGATAGGCATTATGAAGGACAGCAGAAAATGTACACCATCAGGATTCAACCCAACACCTGATGTGATCCTGTGGGATTCATGGTTACAGTTGTTTCTCAAGTACTACTTTGCTTCTAGATAAAATAAATGGGAGGGGGGTCATTCTCCGGTGGGTCCATGAGACCATTAGAATAAGCCCCCTGGTCTGCCTTGCTCTGGAGGAACTATGCCTGGAATTGTTTGGGTTTGGAGTCTGAAGGCCGGAGTTGCATGCCCACTTTGGCTACAAAGTTGCCCTGTGACTGTGGCCCCATGATGTGAGATATCAGAGCCTGGGCCTCCAGGTCTTATAACGGGGAGCATTCCAGTAATATTAGCAAAATGCCGAGTGGTCAGGAGTTGAAAATGAGATAATAAATGTTAAAAATCGGAGTGAGGTTTTATTAACTTGCCTTGCCCACCCCAACACCCCTCCCCATGAGCTCCCGAAGGAAATATGAATGGAGAGAAGCCTGTCCAAGGAAACCTGGGAGACACCTGCCAACCGGGCTTAATCCCCAGACTCCTGCTGTGGATGTCGGAGAATCAAGCTGAAGCGCTTGGCCTGTTCTCTCCTCACCTCCCGATGCCCCTTCCTGCAGTCCAAAAGAGACAAATTTTAACCCATAGAAGGACAAGAGAAAGCACTGGCCTCATAGCAGCCCCTGCGACAATTTACTGCATCGTCCATCTTCTGCATGGTTGGAAGAAAGAAGAGATCATGATCCAGTCTCTTGAGCTCATCTGTTAGTATGTGTGCAGCCAGGACCCCCATTGCAAATGTGCCCCATAGGTGTCCCGGAGTCTGTCAGATGCACACTATTCCTTCTGTGTGGGAGCCGGGGGAGTGTTGAGTGGTGGTAAGAAGCAAGGGGAAGGATGAAGGCTTCTGCTCCCCAAGCTAGCCCTGATGTGGGCATGCTTACTATGTCTAGTGTGGTGTGACCTCCGCCTGCTCTGCTTTTCTGGTCATATTATTCCTTGTGTGCTTTCTCTCCGTGTGGTTTATTCTTTCATCGCTTTCCCAAAAGCAGTCACTGAACACGTATTTTACCCCATACTCTTTGAGAGACAATGAACCTACAGAGATGAAGATGATGTGTTTCCTGCCCTCCGGGAACAATAAAAATCAGAATTAATAATAACTACACAGAATATGTTTCTTACCCAGGGGAAGGGGCAATATGTCTGTGCCCACTGCTTTTTTCACTCCAGCTTACTCCAGTTCAAACCTAGGAATCTGAAGTATTATTTTACTGAATTATCAGAGCAACCTAACAACATAAATTTCTGTTATAAAGAAGGAGTAAGGGCCAGCCTGGTGGTGTAGCGGTTAAATTTGTGCACTCCACTTCAGCGGCCTGGGGTTCTCAGGTTCAGATCCCGGGCATGGTCCTACGCACTGCTCATCAAGCCATACTGTGGCAGGTGTCCCACATATAAAATAGAGGAAGATGGGCACAGATGTTAGCTCAGGTCCAATCTTCCTCAGCAAAAAGAGGAGGATTGGTGGCAGATGTTAGCTCAGGGCTAATCTTCCTCACCAACAAAAAAAAAAAAAAAGAAGAAGAAGGAGTAAATTGATAGAGAGGTTATGTGACTTGTTTCTGGTCACACAGTAAGTAAATGAAAGAGTTGGACAGAAAGATAGTTTTCCCTGACTTAACAAGTGCATGCCCTTAACTTTTTTGCTGTACCACCTTCTAGCTCCTAATTGTATATGTATATTTTCTCTGTAAACTGTGAAGAACAGGTATGCAAGGTATGATCATGTTGTTGACATTTAGAAAATAAAACTCATTAGGCTTTTAGACAACTTGCAAGATTTTTGGTTACTAATTCTCTCTGTAGCCAGGTGTGATTGTAGTATGTGATTAGAAAAAGAAGGGAATTGCAGACAAATAGTTCTTGAACACACTCAGTAGCGTCTTCGGTATAATTTCTGATGTGGGCAGCTCTCATATACATCCGGGGAGGACACAAAGGAGTGAGTCCCCCAGTGGGGCTCACGTCAACTCTTGGAGCTGGTTTGAGATGAAATCCATCTTGGAAAATGTGAACAGAGCCACCAAAACTATGAACAAGGTGAGGGGAAAAAAAGGAAGAACAGATTCCCAAAGCCCGATGGATGTGGGCTCAGTCTCAGCCTTGCCACTCACTGGTTTTGCGACCTTGGACATGTTACTTATCCTCTTTTGCCTCAATGTTCTCATCTGTAAGGTGGGTATGACAACAGTCTCCACCTGTTTTTGTCAGGGTAATTATTTCATGCTAGCTTCCATTAAAAAAACAAAACCAAATATCAGTGCCTAACAGCAATAAACATTTCTTGCTCATACAAACTGATGGAGGTCTCACATCTTTCCTGGATGTCTCTCCTTGAAGCAATAACTCAGGGATCCAGCCATGCCCATCATTTGGCTCCACTACTCTGGAATCCTTAATCTTGAAGTCCAGCCTTGAAAACATGGGGGCATCAAGATGGATACTTATCCATCTCAGCCTGGAGTGGCATGCATTGTTCTGCTCCATTCAGAACAAGATACATGGCCAACCAAGCTGAGGCAGGCTGGGAGATGTGGAGGTGTCACTGGTGAACGCTCAGAATCTCTCACACTGTCTCACAGAGATGTTGTGATTAAACGAGTTAATACATACAGCATTATCACTTATGTGCTTAGTCCAGCGTCTAGCACTACTAAGTACTCAAAACCTGCTAAGAGTACTGCTATTACTTCTCTCTTCCTCCTCCCATCTGGGATGCAGAGGAAAGCATACCAAAACAGAGAGTAAGCCAGGGATAAGTTCCAGGGCAGCAGTAGCAAAAGGAATAAAAATCAAGTCCTGTCTAGAAAGCAATGGTGGGCTTCTGAACCGATGCAAAATCACTTTCTTGATGTATGTCACTTTGGCATCACCCCTGGACCCCACATTGCAAGCAGGGAGATGCAGCAGCTTGAATCTTGAGTTTCCAGATTTCACTCATGAACCAGGACCGTTCCCCGTGCAAGGCTGAAGGTGTCTGCCGCTTCTCTGCCCAACTCCAGTTCTTCGTGCTCCTGATTGCTGAACATCCATGTCTGCCGCCATGATTTACCTTCTACTCTAGCTTCTAGCCTTTCCACCCCCTCCTTAATTAGTGTCTCAGATCGACTATCTAAACTCCTGCCCCTGGGTACAGTCTTGGCACATATGGCCCCGCAATATTGGGAATATTCCCACTATAGTCTGAGAAAAAGAAACCTCAGCCAGTTATTGGTACAGCTGGACCTCAAACTTGCCCTCCAACTGCCCATCTCAAGCTGTTCTTGCTGCCTCTGCCCGACCTGTGAATTTCCCGTTCCTAGATGGACCAGATACCATCAGTGAGTTTGACACAACAGCGTGTATCCACAGGGATTCCGTCAGCGTTTTATTCTTGAAATCATCAAAGAACTTAGTGCTGTAATGCTGGAGGCAAACGTCCTCCCGTTGTAGCTCTACATCCTTGTCCTTTGCAGACCTGAAGGTATTTTGGTTGAGTGAGGACAGCCTTTCTGGAGGTCAGCTAATCTCGCGTTGGGGGAGGAGGAGCTGGCAAGGTGATTTGGTGTTCTTTGTGGGCAGGATTTCATGAGTGCCCTTGAAAATGGACCATCTGATATAACAAAATTAAAGAGCATTAAAAAGAAATGTCCCCAATCCTCTCATCTTAAAAATGTATGCAGCATTGTGACAGATACTGTTTTAAGTGCCGGACATGTTTCAACTTACAAAACGCTCATGCAGCCCTATGATCTCCCACTTTGCAGAAGAGGAAACTGAGGCATACTTATATACCTGCCCGAAGTCCCACAGCTAGAAATGGTGGAGTAGAGTTTTGATCCCAAGGAAGCTGGCTCGAGAGCTTGGACTTTTAATGCTCATGAGTCCTGCCGCTTAGTAAGGGATAATTGTTCAGTACAACACTTCTTGTACATTCCTTTTCCAGTTTCAGCCCAGAAGGAAATATTTCCCCATCAATTCAATCAGAGCATTCACATCACCTTGCTTCCTGTAGTTTTATGTAACATTAGTTTATAAACATTATTTCATCTTGCCAGTTTTCTTGATGATATGTTGTAACGATTACATGATGTTCATATATATCACTTAACCATTTATTCCTTTTATTTCGTCTATTCCACAAATAGCTAATAAGTAGCTGCTATGTGCAAGGCAAAAGGCTAAGCACTAGGTGCATTACAATGAATCAGGCAGAATCTCTGTGCTGAAGACACTCAGGTTCACGGGGGACATTGTAACAGATAAAAGAAGGTGGGAGTTCAGCTCTAGAGATGCACATCGTTAAAAGAAGGTGGGAGTTCAGCTCTAGAGATGCACATTGTGTTCGGTGTATAAAGGAGCTGGGGAGCTGGAGGTGAAAGATCCCCATCAGCGTGTCTGGGAGGCTGGCCCCTTTTGAAGGAGGTGCAGCAGAGGTAGTGGATGTTGACTTCAGCATCCCGGATCCTTTGCCAGGCAAGTCCGCTCACGAAGCCATGAGCAGAGGGGCTCTGCTATCTCCAGGGCCAGAACTCCTGCCACACAGGGACGTCCCTAATCAGAACAAGTGAGGCAGTGTGGATTCCTGAGTTGGGATATTTCATGCCCAAGAAGTAAGTCATTGAGTCCACGGGCACATGCATTTCCTTCTGTGAATAGCTCTGACCCTTCCATCCATGAGCTCCATTGCTGTCTTCCGCAAAACTCTTCCTTGCTGAGTCCTTTCCTTTTATATCATGCCTGTTTCTTCAAATATCTTGTTAACCAAAATTTCCTTCTCACTCTCCATGTCATGCTTACCTACCTGTACTGGCTTGAAGCGTTTATTCTTTACTCAAAATCATAATGAACAAGATATTTACTAGTATACTTGGTTGCAACATCATGTCTTTTTACATACAGAACTCTTTACAAGTACTTCCCTGTCTGTATTATTAAATTTGACAGTGTGCCCCTGTTTTGGAAAATGGCAGCTAACATTTATGAGTGCCTCCCATGTGCCATGGCACTATTCTAAATGTAGTATGTGGGGCAACTCATTGAATCTTCGTAGTAATCCATTAAAATGGCAGGATTATACCTATTTTGCAGATGGAGAAACTGAGGCCTAAGGAGGTTCAGGGCCATCCTCCAGGTCACATGACTAGAACGTCATACAGCTGGGTATGTTGAACTCATTCAGTTCTGACGTCACTGCCTGCATGTTTCACCACCATGCTTATCTGCCTCTCACTGTGCAATAATGTTATAATTCTTCCCCATTAGAGGGCTGATGAGACCAGCGTATTTCTCCAAAATAAGCCCGTGAAAGCATCCTCTGACTCCTGACAGGGCCCAGTGGAGCGGCTCTACCACTTGGAGCATCAAGCCTCTTCCTCCCTTGAAGACTGTGCCTCATGTTCCTACCCACAGGCTTGGACCTGGGGTGCTCCGTGTGTGGCCTGCCCCTGGATTCTTTGTCTCCACAGGTAGCATGAGCTCCTGCAGGTAGGCCAGCAGCTGGACAGGTTGGTTTTTGACTGGGGGGTGACCGGATGACGAGCATCTGAAAGTTGCAGTGAAATTACCCGTTGGCTAGAGGTGAGAATTCCATCACTGCCCTCCATTTCTGTTCTGGGAAGGTGGGTAGTCTGGTGACAGGGAGACGGTCTTGTAACACATGCCCGCCCAGTTCTACCTGAATGTGAGATGTACTGGGTGGCATTGGAGAGGTGGATATACCTCGAACGTGTTGCGTAGAGCCCCCTGGAAGCAGCTCAGTAAAGGCTCCAGTTCTGAGGTGAAGTGTCTGGGCGGACACTGGAGGCTGAAGCTGCCCTTACCTAACTTTGGTGAGTATATTCAGAATGTTCCAGAGCAGTGGTCCCGGACCTGCAGCATCACCGTAGCCTGGGAGCTTTCTAGAACCACAACTTCTGGGCTCCTCCCCAGCCCTGCAGCTTCAGAAACTCTAGGGTTGGGCTCCAGAAATCTAAGCTCTAACAAGCTCTCCAGGTGATTCTGGTGCAGGCTCAAGTTTGAGAACCACTGGTCCAGAGCAAGAACTGGATTTTATAGTTCTTATTTTAAAATCGGAAGTTCAAAATATTTTATTATTTCACTTATTACGGACTTATGATAGAAATCCTACAATGTGCTTTTAGGAAAATTAGGAATAGCAAAAGGAAAAGTTAACAAAATTCCCCACAAATCTTCTCTCTTAGCAGGAGAAAAGCATGATTAGGGTTTTGGTGTGTTTCTCTTTAGCCCATTTCCTGCAAAAATCCTAATAAAGTTATCACTAGTTTACCTTCATTTGGGTGAGTTAATGTGAGAATCACCTCCTGGATTGAGGCGAGAAGAGGGGAAAGATAAGGTTGAGACAGCTGGCTCAGTGGTGGAGTCGGGATCCCCGATAGGGATGGGGGGTGTGTGGCTCAAGGCCTCTGTGCCCGCCTTCATGGAGCCCTGGGGCCGGTGGGGCTTGTCGAGCTGCCCCAGAGGCTGCGGCTCTCGGCTACTCTAATCCACCTGTGAATACGGTGCCCCCTTTATCATTCTTGTTAGACGGGATCAGATTTATGTCAGCTCAGAAATCATTCCAATGATCAAAATATGTGGAGGGCTGTCAGAGGGAAGAGGGATTAATCTCTCTGATTACAGGAGAAGTGGAGGCCCTTTCAGGGAGGGAAGGAAGCGGGTTGGGTGCGGGATGGGGTACATCTTAACTTGGGGTCAGGAAGAGTCTCGAGATCAGAATTAAGTGAGATGGCAGGACTGCCTAATGAAGGGGAGGGCTCATGGCCTGAGACCTGCTCATTCTGAGGATGAGTTGCACACAGGCAGCCTGCAAGGAAACGAGGCCTGCAGTGTGTCCTGCACGGCCAGCACAGTGCTGACGTTTAACGTCCAGACATTCCACTGCAGATCAGGGCATCTGGTGTCACTGCAAAACCAGGCGCTCTGGAAACACAGCAGCCATCTTCCCACAAGGCAGCAAGCAGGGGGAGATGAGCAGTGGCTGCCCCCTCAGATGAGGCATGAGCCCCCCAATTTGCCCCTTTCCCTCATCACCCCCTCTGCTCCATACACTCTTGTTTCCCTGAGTTTGAGTGACAGCTGTCAGTATTTCATTCGTGGTTTTGTTTTCTGACACACCGCCTCCTTGCTGTATTCATGTCAATGATAAGTAGTATAATGTAGTATTTAAGAGTGCAGATTCTAGATCTCAATTGCTTGGGTTTAGATCCTGCTCCTGTCTCTCACTGGCTGTGTGACTTTGGGCTAGTTATTTAACCCGTGTGTGCGTTGTATTTCCTCAACTTTAAAATTCATAAGACAAGGTTGCTATGAGGAATTAATAGGTTAATCCAGGTGAGATACATAGAATAGTGTCTGGTGGTTAGTCACTATCCAACTAAAGCTCTACTTATTAGTGCTAGTGATCATAGTTACTACTGCTAGTCATCACTTACGTTATATACCGGCCACATCCACATGTGAGTTACTACTGGTTTAGTGTTCCTTTAGAGCATCTCTCGTGCTTCCATACCATGGGCCCAAAGTCTTTGGAACACAGGGTTTGAGGCACTTTTCCGTCTGGAATAGATATTTGAGACAGGGAGGTTCTGGGATCCTGGCCATATGGAGGCTTCTAGCTGAATTCATTCAGAAATAGTGCTATCCTCCTGGGCTGGTGGGGACCCTGGTGGGAGCCCTGCAGTCTACCTGTGCAGAGCTGGTGGGAGTGGCAGCATGGTCATGTGTGCATGCGTGTGTGTGTGTGTATGTGCGCAAAAGTGCTTTGCAGAGCAGTCAGTGGACAGTGCGGCAGTGGGGTAAAGAGTCTGTGCTCTAGAGCTGGGTGGCCTCATTTCATTCCAGCTCCTCTTTTCCTGGCTGTGACCTGGGGCAAGTCCCTTCGCCACTCTGAGGGTCAGCTTCGCCTCCATAAAATGAACGCGGTGGTAACTCAGGAGCACAGGCCATTATTGAAGGAGGCAGTGTGCGTGTACCAGGCTGGCACGCTGCAGACGCTGCAGTTTCGTGTCCTTTCCCTTCTTTTTTCCTAAGGGAAATGAAGGGCTTGCCATAGCATGAGCTTGAACTTAAGCTTGCCATGTACTGAGAAGGAGCAGATGGTCCCCATTTCAGATCATCTGGGAGCCTGGGAAAACCAGCTGATTACTCAGTGTGAGCGCCAGCACGGTCACACGCTCTGAGTCCAGGCACCTGTGTTGAGCTCCTAGGAGCAGAGCTCCATCCCAGCCCCGACCCCAAGCAAATGTGCTGCCCCCAGAGCGTGGAGCAGTGCTGCAGCGGCAGTCCTGTGGACTGAATGCATAAATGGACGGCACTCTCACTGTTGGTGACAGACCGGGGGCCGGAGGGGGGACTCTCATCCTAAACATGGGCACCTTCCCTTCCCCAACCCGTTCATCTAGCAGGCATGAATGGCGGGACCAGCATAGGAATGGCCTTTGGAGTCTGAAATGACGGATTCGGATACCTGGCACTCTGTGTAACTCTGGGCAGACCCATGAGCAGTCTGAGCCTCAGTTTCTCCTTTGCAAAATGGAAATTGGACAGTCAAACTGTTGTGGCGATTAAACACAATTTGAGGACAAGGCCTGGAACATCATAATTGCTCAATTAATATTAGTTTCCTTTTCCCCTTCCTCTAATTGTTTTAAAGTGAAGGAAGTGTTTTGGCCTTTGAAAAATTAGATATTAAAGAAGCTCATGGTTAAATACATCCATGTCATCATAAACTCACTTCATTCATCCATCCATTCGTTCATTTTTTTGTTTCATTTATTCACTCAATCATTCCTTTAATAGGGACGCCATTTATATGACACCCTTTCTACCAGCACCCTTTATACAACAAGCCCCTACGAGGCACTAGGGATGTGAAAATTAATAATATGAAATTCTTTGCTTGAGGACTTTACATTCTTTTGAGGGAGATGGAGAATAGTTACCTATGCCCTAACTTCATATGGTGAGATACGCAGCTTGCCATTGTTGCGTTATGGCATCTGTCCTTGCCTCATGCAATCTGTTCCCACTCCTTGTTCGCTTGCCTCCCACCCAGGCATTAGACGTGGACACTCTCGCAGAGGCTACTTGTTGGTAAAATGCTCTGTCTGGGCTGATGGTACAGTTGATGAGGTTAATAGTGAGATTGCCACTTCCCTTGGCTCCTTCAGGGGTGAGCACCAGGGCCCTCCAGCGAGGGAAAGGAGAATACCATCCAACTGTTCATCCCTCCATTCTTATAGCATAGGGACCGAGAGTGAAGATTCTGGAGCCAGACTGCCTTGGGTCAAATCCTGGCTCTGCTGCTTATGAGCTTCATAATTTGCATGAAATTGCTGAACGATTCTGGGCCTTGCTTTACTAATCTACAAAATGGGGTAGTAAGAGTACTTAAGTGGTTGTATTGGCTATCTATTGCTGTGTAACATATTACCCCAAAACTCAGTGGCTTGAAAAACAACATTTACCATCTCACAGTTTTCGTGGGTCAAGAGCTTAGGCACGGCCCATGTGGGTCCTCTGGCTCTGGGCCTCTCTCAAGGCTGCAGTCATGGGCTCAGCTGTGGCTGCATTTACTTGAAGGCTTGAGGTGGGTCAGGTTCCAAGCTCACTCAAGGCGGTGTTGTTAGGATACAGTTGCTTTCAGATGGTTGGGTCTGAGTTCCAGCTCTCAGTTACTCCCAAGCTGTTGGCCAGGAGCTTCCCATGGTCCCTCGCCATGTGGATCTCTACGTAAGGCAGCTCACGGCGTGTCAGTTTGATGATCAGAGAGAGCAAGTGAGAGGAAAAGAGAGAGTGCCAGCCAGCTGGAAGTCCTAGTCTTTTGTCACCTAACCTCAGAGGTGGCATCCTATCACTTTTGTGTATTCTGTTCATTAGAAGTAAGTCACCAGGTCCAGCCCACACTCAGGGGAGGGGATTAGACATGGTGTGACTACCAGAAGGCATGAGGGATCCACGGGAGCCTGTCGGAAACTGCCCCTCACAGTGGTTGTGAGGATTAAATGAGTTATGCGTGTGAAGCATTTTGAGGAGTGTCAGGGACATAGTTCACACTTACTAGCTCTTAGCTTATTGTTATTACTAACATTATTATTTATGTCATTTTTTTCAACAAGTATTCATTGTTGCCTACTATATCAAAGTCCCCATCTTCATTGCTAGTGGAATTACTAGAGGTGTAACTAGGAGCACATGAATTATAAGTGGAACCTTCCTCAAAGAACGCCCAGCGCCCTGGGGGATGGATGTTAATTTGAAAAACAAAGACCACAGAGTAGTAAATGATTGTCCTATAGTCAGGGGAGGGCAGGGAGGCGGAGCTGGAAGGCCCTGGATGTGCACAGGGATTAGCAATGGCTCAGTTTGCCTGGAAAGCAGGACACTTGAAGGTTGGAAAATTAGGTTAGTGCCAGATTGTGACAGCAGTGTGGAGTCCCTCTCCTGTGAAGTGAGAAGCCAGGAAGGACTTTTAAGCTGAGCAATGTCGTAGGATAGCTGTATGGCCTGGAGGGGAGGGGACAAGGTGGAAGGCTCTGGAGCTACCTATTAAAGTTCAGAAAAGAGGTTATCTTTCTTGGTCACAACAATCCAATGGAAAGGAAATCCAGCGTGAGAAGCCAGTCTATTTCTCCTTCAATTCCCTTCTCCAAGTTGTGCCCATAAGAGACCCCATTCTCTCCCGCCCAGTCTGAGTACTGCTTGGCTCCTGGAAAACAGTCGTAAGAACTCAGGGCTAATGTTAATGAGTCTGATCCCAGTGCCTTGTTCTGACCTTGGGCACATCATTTAACCCTTTGCACCTCAATTTCCTCATATGAAGATGGGACGATGTTGCTGACCTTGAATACTTGACAGTTACACACACACACACACACACACACACACACACAAATGCTACTATTTACTGAGTACTTCTTAAGAACTCAACAGTTTTGTGGGCTTTTATCATTCCCATTCTACAGGTGAGGAAACTGACACTCAGAAAGGTTCATTGAGTGACTTGCTAATAATTGGCAGAGCACGACCCCAGGCTATTTGGCTTCATAGCCCATGGCCTCAACGATCTGCTGGAGCGCCAGTGTCTGAATGCTTAATAAGTGGCCCTTCCCTCTCAGCAAACGAGCTCTCAGAGACATGGAAAAGTCTGTCTTCCTGAGGATTACACATACAAGATGGCTTGCTCGTAGGGCAGGGGCCAGCTCAGACCTGCCTCAGCTCCTTGCCTAGCTCTGACCAGAGACGAGGCTCTTATCCATACTTGTTCCACGACTGAAGGAATTTGAAATTTATATATTCTCCATTTTTCTCCATAATCTGTTGGCCTCTCTTTTTGAGAAGTCACCTTTAAATCTCTCTGAGCTGTCTTTATCTAAATACCATTTTATCAGTCATCGAGCCATTAGTTGGTACTACTGTATCTGACACTAGATCTGGTGAGACATCAGAGGGCCCTGTGTGGTCTCCAGGACCTTTGGGCTCAAGCCGTTTCTAACTGCCCTCTGTGGTGTCCCTGGTAGCATCACAGGGCATGGAGGCACGAAGCTGCCTGGCCACGTTCCAGGACCACATCCTGGGAAGGTCTCGGTGACAACATGAAAATGATGTTGAAATCGAGGCTCAGAAACTACATGACGCAAGTTCCTCCAGAGAGGTCCTTCAGTCTGGATTTCAGGATGGAAAATGTGTCCTGACTGAGAAGCCAACAAAGGAAGGTGCTGGATTCTGAAAGCTCAGGTGACAGAGAAACTCTCCCCTCTGAGGGTCCTTCAGTGACTGAGGACCATGTTCCAAGAACACAGCATGGGATTTGTTGTCTGCAGGCGAGATATAACAGTGGTTATCTGTGAGAGGGGGCATTACAAACAATTTCTATTTCCTTTGTGTATTTTTTTATTTTCCAAATTTTCTATAATGAATGTGTTATTTTATATGCCTTAACAAAAAATTGTGATTAGAAAAATTGCCATTTAAAAAAATTGTAGAGGCTGACCTGGTGGTGTAGTGGTTACATTTGCATGCTCTGTTTCAGTGGCCCAGGGTTCACCAGTTTGGATCCTGGACGCAGACCTACATACCACTCACCAAGCTACGCTGAGGCAGCATCCCACATAGAAGAACTAGAAGGACCTACAACTAGGATATACAACTATGTATCGGGGAGCTTTGGGGAGAAAGAAAAGAAAGAGGAAGATTGGCAACAGATGTTAGCTCAGGGCCAATCTTCCTCACCAAAAAGCAGAAAAAAAATTTTTTACATTTCTGGTCCTTAAATAACTTGTAATAGGAGATCACTGACATATTCAAAATTATAGAATCACATGAAATTACCATAATAATAATTTTAGACTTAATGTACCCAAACCAAATGCTTATTTATTTGTTCCTTTCTCTTCCCAAATGTCCTCCAACACTGGCTTCCCCATTTCAGTAAGGAGCTGCTCCCATTCACCCCGTTGCTCAGGTCAGAGGCCTGGAATCATCCATGACCTCTTCTCTCACCATGTGTATCCAGTAACACAGCAGTGAATCCTGTCTTCTCTGCTTTTGAAAAATATCCAGAAGACTTCTTTCCACTGTAACCACACTGGTCTGAGCCAGCATCATTTCTCCCCCAGAGTATCGTGTAGCCTTCTAACGGGTGATCTGCCCTGCCCCCAACTTATTCTTTGCATGGCGGGGAGAGAGACTTTCTAAATGTCCCTTCTCTGTCAGATCTCTCTATGGATTCTGATCTCAACCAGAATAAAACTCACACACTAAATAGCTTCAAAAACATGATTTTAAAAAATGGCTACGTGGGCTGAGTAGTACCATATAGGAAGATAATTTATTTACCTATGAGTGGACCACCTGTATTTATTAATAGCATTCCATGATTCGCATAAACAGTGTCTTTCTTTACATCTCAGATCATTTATTGAAGATGGATTCTTAGAGGTAGAACTATTAAATAAAGGGAACTAAAGAAAAGAAACTTGTCTGGTTTCATTAGGGAAGAAGTTGAATAATGCTGCCAGTTTAATTTCTGGAAAGTTTGTTCCAGTTTATATTTCCACCAAATGTGTATAAGGGTATCTGGAAAACCATACCCTCAGCAGCAGTGAATTTTACAGGTTTGTCCTGTATTCCAACGTCATCATTTAAAATCTTAACTTCATAATTTAAAATATTATATTTATTTGTTTTAATTGCATTTATTACAAGTGGCTCATTTATCTTTTTTTTTTTTCCTTTTTTCTCCCAGTACATAGTTGTATATTCTTCGTTGTGGGTCCTTCTAGTTGTGGCATGTGGGATGCCGCCTCAGCGTGGTCTGATAAGCAGTGCCATGTCCGCGCCCAGGACTCGAACCAACGAAACACTGGGCCGCCTGCAGCGGAGTGCGCAAACTTAACCGCTCGGCCACGGGGCCAGCCCCTCATTTATCTTTTTTACAAACCATTATTGATCGTTTGTGAATTATCTGTTGGAGTGTCCTGCCTGTATTTCCCCGGGAATGTCAGTTTATGTCTCGACTGTCCTCATCACCGAATCTTCAGAAGAGTTTTGGGGCGTCCTGCAAACATACATGGGCAGGGGCGGTCGGTGGGAGGCAGTGTGGGGGCTTATTTAGAAGGGGGTGTCTGGGATCCCAGTACTGGTTTCTAACCGCCGTTCTATTGCTTACCGGTACTGAAACACAGCCAGAGAGGTGCTCCCTAAAATTCTGTTTCCACCAGTAAACTGGGTCTAACAGGAGTGCATACCTGTCTCCTGGGCTAGAGTCAGCAAATTCTGAATGGACAGGAGATAGTAAATATTTTTGGCTCTGCAGGACATCTGTTCTCTGTTGCAGCCACCCACCTCTGCCGTTTTGGTTCTAAAGCAGCCACAGACATGTAAACAGATGAGCGTGGCTGTGTTCCAACGCGCTTTATTCCATGACACTGAAATTCGAATTTCATGTAATTTTCCCATCACAAAATCTCCTTCTTTTGCTTTTAGTTTTTTTTCCAACCACTTAATAATGTAAAAACCATTCTTAGCTCACAGGTGGGGTTCGGCCCGTGGACTGCAGTGTGCATCTGACCCCTCATTCAGGGTCTTGGGCCGATTGAATGAGCAGATATTTGCAAGTAACTTGGCCTGTTGCTTGACACAGACTAAGTGCTTAGCATATATCATTATCATTATCATCATCATTATTATTATTATACGAACACGATTTTGTAATGTGCTGTCCGAGTTGTCATTTTTTAAATGAGGGCTAATTTTCACCTCACATACTTGCTGGAGCATGACTAGGATGATCAATCTAATTTGTGTGGACATCCTCAATACATCATAGGCATTTAATGCGTTTGTTTCTCTTGCCCTGTGTAAATGTGAATAATTTGTCTCCCACCTCGTTCGTTGCTGCTCCCTACCTGCATTCTGTGCTCCAATTGACTGAAACTTTTTAGTTCTCTGAACACACCATGCTCTCTTTCACCTTTAAATTCTCATCACATTCTGTATCTTAATTCTTTCAACATGGCCCAACCGGTTTCCTGTCGATACTGAGACGATAAATGATACTAACAGAGCCCCAGGACCTAAAAGGTCTTTACACCCAGTTATTTATTATCCAACCCACAGTCTCTTTTTACATAGTTTTCCCCAGAGAATCACATCCAAGTTTTCTGAACCTGCCCTTGAATGATTTTGCGAACCCCATGCCCAAATTGTTAACACTGCAGCCAGTTGCTGGCTTCTTCGGAATTTCAATCCCCAGTCCCATGATATTCAGCCTACAAAGGGAAAGTGGAAGGACATTGTGTATTCTTTAATGAAAGCAGGAGCAGTTACAGCTGTTGACAGTCTGATTCAACTCCTCTGTGGAGAGGAAGTGGAACTCCAAGCTCTTCTAGGCGACACCCTGCTGTGTCCACTGGGGTCAGACACAGAGTGCTGCCCCCGGCCTTGAGCCCTCTTTCTTGGAGGTCAGCAGAATGGAGTGGAAAAAGCAAGGCTTTTGAAGAGCATCTGACCCAGGTGTGTAATTGGCCTCATCGCTTACTAGCTGTGTAACCTCGAGCAAGTACCTTCAAAGTTTTGAGCCTCTATTTCTTCATCTGCAAAATGGTGAGGAAAATGTCTACCATGCGAGAAGGTGGGAGGAGAGTGAGGCTGCCCTTAATGTGTCTGACGCGCAGTAGGTACTCAAGCCTGGTAACTGCTAACTAGTACTGTGTCAGCCAAAGCTAGCTTTGAATTAAAGATGGGAGAGTGGATTGCCATATAATGTGCAGTAAGCTGGGACAATGACAGTTGGTTTTCCCAGTCTCAGGCGTTCCAGTCATTGGAAGAAAGAACAGAGGTATTTTCTAGAGAAAGGGTCAGCAACCTTTTGTATAAAGGGCTCAATAGTAAATATTTTAGGCTTTTCAGGCAATATAGTCTCTGTTCTAACTATTCAACGCTGCCACTGTAGTACAAAAACACTCATAGGTAATACCCTATGCTTGGCTGTGTTACGATAAAACTTTATCACTAGATGGCCACTAGATTTGGCCTGGGGCCGTAGTTCCCCTCAGTGATGGTTAAGTTTACATGTCAACTTGACTGGATCATGGGGTGCCCAGATATTTGACTAAACATTATTGTGGGTGTGTCTGTGGGGAAGTTTCAGGATGAGATTAACATATTGATTGGTAGACTTAGGAAAGAAGATTGCCCTCCCTAAATGTGGGTGGGCCTCATCCAGTCCATTGAAGGCAGGAATAGAACAAAAGGCAGAGGGAGAGAGAATTTTCCCTCTCTGCCTGTCAGTCTTCCAGCTGGGATGCTGGTCCTGTCTTGCCTTCGGACTTGCATTGAACTTACACTATCAGCTCTCCTGGGTCTCAGGTCTTCAGACTGCAGGTCTTAGGGCTTCTCAGCCTCTGTAGTCATGTGAGCCAATTCCTTATAATAAATAAATATATAAACAGATGGTCCCCTGACTTACAATGGTTCAACTTACAATTGATCAACTTTACAATGGTGTAAAAATGACACATATTCAGTTGAAACTATACTTGGAATTTTGAATTTTGATCTTTTCCCAAGCTAGCTCTAGACAGTATGATGCACGTGATCCCGGGGCGAAGACTGAGATACTCACAACAAATTGCACGAGATATTCAAGACTTTATTATAAAATAGGCTTTGTGTTAGATGATTTTGCCCAACCGTAGGCTAATGTAAGTGTTCTGAGCACATTTAAGGCAGGCTAGGCTAAGCTATGGTGTTCGGTAGGTTAGATGTATTAAATGCATTTTCAACTTATGATATTTTCAACTTATGATGGGTTTGTCAAAATGTTAACTCCATTATAAGTCAAAGAAGATCTGTATATTATATACGCACACATATATATAGCTCACATCTCATGTCTTTTCTTGGTCCAGTGGGTGGTTCTGACCTGGCCAAACCTCAGTTTCCTCATCTGAGCATAAAAGTCACTATTCTCTTTATGAATCTTGTGCCAAAATTCAG
>NW_025792728.1:3330-6119 GCF_021613505.1 Equus quagga | reverse complement strand
AGGGAATTGCAGACAAATAGTTCTTGAACACACTCAGTAGCGTCTTCAGTATAATTTCTGATGTGGGCAGCTCTCATATACATCCGGGGAGGACAAAAAGGAATGAGTTCCCCAGTGGGGCTCACTTCAACTCTTGGAACTGGTTCGAGATGAAATCCATCTTGGAAAATGTGAACAGAGCCACCAAAACTATGAACAAGGTGAGGAAAAAAAGGAAGAACAGATTCCCAAAGACCGATGGATGTAGGCTCAGTCTCAGCCTTGCCACTCACTGGTTTTGTGACCTTTGACATGTTACTTATCCTCTTTTGCCTCAATGTTCTCATCTGTAAGGTGGGTATGACAACAGTCTCCACGTGTTTTTGTCAGGGTAATTAGTTCATGCTAGCTTCCATTAAAAAAACAAAACCAAATATCAGTGCCTAACAGCAATAAAGATTTCTTGCTCATACAAACTGATGGAGGTCTCACATCTTTCCTGGATGTCTCTCCTTGAAGCGATAACTCAGGGATCCAGCCATGTCCATCATTTGGCTCCACTACTCTGGAATCCTTAGTCTTGAAGTCCATCCTTGAGAACATGGGGGCATCAAGATGGATACTTATCCATCTCAGCCTGGAGTGGCACGCATTGTTCTGCTCCATTCAGAACAAGATACATGGCCAACCAAGCCGAGGCAGGCTGGGAGATGTGGAGGTGTCACTGGTGAACGCTCAGAATCTCTCACACTGTCTCATAGGGTTGTTGTGATTAAACGAGTTAATACATACAGCATCACTTATGTGCTTAGTCCAGCGTCTAGCACTAGTAAGTACTCAAAACCTGCTAAGACTACTGCTATTACTTCTCTCTTCCTCCTCCCATCTGGGATGCAGAGGAAAGCATAGCTATATCAAAACAGAGAGTAAGCCAGTGATAAGTTCCAGGGCAGCAGTAGCAAAAGGAATAAAAATCAAGTCCAGTCTAGAAAGCAACGGTGGGCTTCTGAACTGATGCAAAATCACTTTCTTGGTATATGTCACTTTGGCATCACCCCTGGACCCCACATTGCAAGCAGGGAGATGCAGCAGCTTGAATCTTGAGTTTCCAGATTTCACTCATGAACCAGGACCGTTCCCTGTGCAAGGCTGAAGGTGTCTGCCGCTTCTCTGCCCAACTCCAGTTCTTCGTGCTCCCGATTGCTGAACATCCATGTCTGCCGCCATGATTTACCTTCTACTCTAGCTTCTAGCCTTTCCACCCCCTCCTTAATTAGTGTCTCAGACCGACTATCTAAAGTCCTGCCCCTGTGTACAGTCTTGGCACATATGGCCCTGCAATATTGGGAATATTCCCACTATAGTCTGAGAAAAAGAAACCTCAGCCAGTTATTGGTACAGCTGGACCTCAAACTTGCCCTCCAACTGCCCATCTCAAGCTGTTTTTGCTGCCTCTGCCCGGCCTGTGAATTTCCCGTTCCTAGATGGACCAGATAGCATCAGTGAGTTTGACACAACAGCGTGTATCCACAGGGATTCCGTCGGCATTTTATTCTTGAAATCATCAAAGAATTTAGTGCTGTAATGCTGGAGGCAAATGTCCTCCTGTTTTAGCTCTACATCCTTGTCCTTTGCAGACCTGAAGGTATTTTGGTTGAGTGAGGACAGCCTTGCTGGAGGTCGGCTAATCTTGCAGTGGGAGAAGAGGAGCTGGCGAGGTGATGTGGTGTTCTTTGTGGGCAGGATTTCATATGAGTGCCCTTGAAAATGGACCATTCAATATAACAAAATTAAAGAACATTAAAAAAAAATGTTCCCAATCCTCTCATCTTAAAAATGTATGCAGCATTGTGACAGACACTGTTTTAAGTGCCAGACATGTTTCAACTTATAAAACGCTCATGCAGCCCTATGATCTCGCACTTTGCAGAAGAGGAAACTGAGGCATACTTATATACCTGCCCAAAGTCCCACAGCTAGAAATGGTGGAGTAGAGTTTTGATCCCAAGGAAGCTGGCTTGAGAGCTTGGACTTTTAATGCTTATGAGTCCTGCCGCTTAGTAAAGGATAATTGTTCGGTACAACGCTTCTTGTACATTCCTTTTCCAGTTTCAGCCCAGAAGGAAAGATTTCCCCATCAATTCAATCAGAGTACACACATCACCTTGCTTCCTGTAATTTTATGTAACATTAGCTTATAAACATTATTTCATCTTGCCAGTTTTCTTGATGATATGTTGTAATGATTACATGATGTTCGTATATATCACTTAACCATTTATTCCTTTTATTTCATCTATTCCACAAATAGCTAATAAGTAGCTGCTATGTGCAAGGCAAAAGGCTAAGCACAAGGTGCGTTATAATGAATCAGGCAGAATCTCTGTTCTGAAGACACTCACAGGTTCACGGGGGACATTGTAACAGATAAAAGAAGGTGGGAGTTCAGCTCTAGAGATGCACATTGTGTTTGGTGTATAAAGGAGCTGGGGAGCTGGAGGTGGAGGATCCCCATCAGCGTGTCTGGGAGGCTGGCCCCTTTTGAAGGAGGTGCAGCAGAGGTAGTGGATGTTGACTTCAGCATCCCGGATCCTTTGCCAGGCAAGTCCACTCACAAAGCCATGAGCAGAGGGGCTTTGCTATCTCCAGGGCCAGAACTCCTTCCACACAGGGACATCCCTACTCAGAACAGGTGAGGCAGTGTGAATTCCCGAGTTGGGATATTTCATGCCCAAGAAGTAAGTTACTGAGTCCACGGGCACATGCATTTCCTTCTGTGAATAGCTCTGACCCTTCCATCCATGAGCTCC
>NW_025792728.1:2027-3320 GCF_021613505.1 Equus quagga | reverse complement strand
AGGGCATGGAGGCACGAAGCTGCCTGGCCACTTTCCAGGACCACATCCTGGGAAGGCCTCGGTGACAACATGAAAATGATGTTGAAATCGAGGCTCAGAAACTACATGATGCAAGTTCCTCCAGAGAGGTCCTTCAGTCTGGATTTCAGGATGGAAAATGTGTCCTGACTGAGAAGCCAGCAAAGGAAGGTGCTGGATTCTGAAAGCTCAGGTGACAGAGAAACTCTCCCCTCTGAGGGTCCTTCAGTGACTGAGGACCATGTTCCAAGAACACAGCATGGGATTTGTTGTCTGCAGGCGAGATATAACAGTGGTTATCTGTGAGGGGGGCATTACAAACAATTTCTATTTTCTTTGTGTATTTTTTTCATTTTCCAAATTTTCTATAAGGAATGTGTTATTTTATATGCCTTAACAAAAAATTGTGATTAGAAAAATTGTCATTTAAAAAAATTATAGAGGCTGACCTGGTGGTGTAGTGGTTACATTTGCATGCTCTGCTTTGGTGGCCAAGGGTTCACCAGTTTGGATCCTGGACTCAGACCTGCATACCACTCACCAAGCTACGCTGAGGCAGCATCCCACATAGAAGAACTAGAAGGACCTCCAACTAGGATATACAACTATGTACTGGGGAGCTTTGGGGAGAAAGAAAAAAAAGAGGAAGATTGGCAACAGATGTTAGCTCAGGGCCAATCTTCCTCACCAAAAAGCAGAAAAAAACTTTTTACATTTCTGGTCCTTAAATAACTTGTAATAGGAGATCACTGACATATTCAAAATTATAGAATCACATGAAATTGCCATAATGATAATTTTAGACTTAATGTACCCAAACCAAATGCTTATTTATTTGTTCTTTTCTCTTCCCAAATGTCCTCCAACACTGGCTTCCCCATTTCAGTAAGGAGCTGCTCCCATTTCACCCCGTTGCTCAGGTCAGAGGCCTGGAATCATCCATGACCTCTTCTCTCACCATGTGTATCCAGTAACACAGCAGTGAATCCTGTCATCTCTGCTTTTGAAAAATATCCAGAAGACTTCTTTCCACCGTAACCACACTGGTCTGAGCCAGCATCATTTCTCCCCCAGAGTATTGCGTAGCCTTCTAATGGGTGATCTGCCCCGCCCCCAACTTATTCTTTGCATGGCGGGGAGAGAGACTTTCTAAATGTCCCTTCTCTGTCAGATCTCTCTATGGATTCTGATCTCACCCAGAATAAAACTCACACATTAAATAGCTTCAAAAACATGATTTTAAAAAATGGCTACGTGGGCTGAGTAGTACGATAT
>NW_025792728.1:0-2017 GCF_021613505.1 Equus quagga | reverse complement strand
GTTTGTTTCTCTTGCCCTGTGTAAATGCGAATAATTTGTCTCCCACCTCATTCATTGCTGCTCCCTACCTGCATTCTATGCTCCAATTGACTGAAACTTTTTAGTTCTCTGAACACACCAAGCTCTCTTTCACCTTTAAATTCTCATCACATTCTGTATCTTAATTCTTTCAACATGGCCCAACCGGTTTCCTGTCAATACTGAGATGATAAATGATACTAACAGAGCCCCAGGACCTAAAAGGTCTTTACACCCAGTTATTTATTATCCAACCCAAAGTCTCTTTCTTTTTACATAGTTTCCCCCAGAGAATCACATCCAAGTTTTCTGAACCTGCCCTTGAATGATTTTGAGAACCCCATGCCCAAATTGTTAACACTGCAGCCAGTTGCTGGCTTCTTCGGAATTTCAATCCCCAGTCGCATGATACTCAGCCTATAAAGGGAAAGTGGAAGGACCTTGTGTATTCTTTAATGAAAGCAGGAGCAGTTACAGCTGTTGACAGTCTGATTCAACTCCTCTGTGGAGAGGAAGTGGAACTCCAAGCTCTTCTAGGCGACACCCTGCTGTGTCCACTGGCGTCAGACACAGAGTGCTGCCCCCCGGCCTTGAGCCCTCTTTCTTGGAGGTCAGCAGATTGGAGTGGAAAAAGCAAGGCTTTTGAAGAGCGTCTGACCCAGGTGTGTAATTGGCCTCATCGCTTACTAGCTGTGTAACCTCGAGCAAGTACCTTCAAAGTTTTGAGCCTCTATTTCTTCATCTGCAAAATGGTGAGGAAAATGTCTACCATGCGAGAAGGTGGGAGGAGAGTGAGGCTGCCCTTAATGTGTCTGACACGCAGTAGGTGCTCAAGCCTGGTAACTGCTAACTAGTACTGTGTCAGCCAAAGCTAGCTTTGAATTAAAGATGGGAGAGTGGATTGCCATATAATGTGCAGTAAGCTGGGACAATGACAGTTGGTTTTCCCAGTCTCAGGAGTTCCAGTCATTGGCAGAAAGAACAGAGGTATTTTCTAGAGAAAGGGTCAGCAACCTTTTGTGTAAAGGGCTCAATAGTAAATATTTTAGGCTTTTCAGGCAATATAGTCTCTGTTCTAACTATTCAACGCTGCCACTGTAGTACAAAAACACTCATACCTAATACCCTATGCATGGCTGTGTTATGATAAAACTTTATCACTAGATGGCCACTAGATTTGGCCTGGGGCCATAGTTCCCCTCAGTGATGGTTAAGTTTACATGTCAACTTGACTGGATCATGGGGAGCCCAGATATTTGACTAAACATTATTGTGGGTGTGTCTGTGGGGGAGTTTCAGGATGAGATTAACATATCGATTGGTAGACTCAGGAAAGAAGATTGCCCTCCCTAAATGTGGGTGGGCCTCATCCAGTCCGTTGAAGGCAGGAATAGAACAAAAGGCAGAGGGAGAGAGAATTTTCCCTCTCTGCCTGTCAGTCTTCCAGCTGGGACGCTGGTCCTGTCTTGCCTTCGGACTTGCATTGAACTTACACTATCAGCTCTCCTGGGTCTCAGGTCTTCAGACTGCAGGTCTTAGGGCTTCTCAGCCCCTGTAGTCATGTGAGCCAATTCCTTATAATAAATAAATATATATACAGATGGTCCCCTGACTTACAGTGGTTCAGCTTACAATTGATCAACTTTACAATGGTGCAAAAATGACACATATTCAGTTGAAACCATACTTGGAATTTTGAATTTTGATCTTTTCCCAAGCTAGCTCTAGACAGTATGATGCTCTCTTGTGATGCTGGGCTGTGGCATTGAGCCTCAGCTCCCAGTCTGCCACGTGATCCCGAGGGCGAAGACTGAGATACTCACAACAAATTACACGAGATATTCAAGACTTTATTATAAAATAGGGTTTGTGTTAGATGATTTTGCCCAACCGTAGGCTAATGTAAGTGTTCTGAGCACATTCAAGGCAGGCTAGGCTAAGCTATGGTGTTCGGTAGGTTAGATGTATTAAATGCATTTTCAACTTATGATATTTTCAA
>NW_025792727.1:0-4380 GCF_021613505.1 Equus quagga | reverse complement strand
GGAATGCTTGTCTAACAAATTGACTTGTTAAGCTCTGGGGTGGGGAGGTGGGCAAAGGAGATGAGAAATAAAGAAGAACAAAGGAAGATAAAGTCTGTCTGTGTTGTAAGGCTGGCTGCTCTAAGTGTGACTATTTTAAGAACAAAATTTGAGAGTGGCATTTAGAAACTTTTATTGTGGGGCTGGCCCTGTGGCTGAGTGGTTAAGTTCGCATGCTCTGCTTTGGCGGCCCAGGGTTTCACTGGTTTGGATCCTGGGTGCGGACATGGCACCACTCGTCAGGCCATGCTCAGGTGGCATCCCACATAGCACAACCAGAGGCACAACTAGAATATACAACTATGTACCCGGGGGCTTTGGGGAGAAGAAAAAAAAAAGAAGACTGGCAACACATGTTAGCGCAAGGTGCCAATCTTTAAAAAAAAAAGTTTTACTGCAATTTGACACAGGAATCTTATGCCTGTTGAATCTACTAATAAATAATTTTGGCTTGTATTTTGCATGTCTTATTCATTTTATTTTGCTAGTAAATCATTTTTATTGTATTTTACAGAAATGTCATCCACAATGGACTGGATATTGGGGAAAAGAGATCCTCACCACACACTGTTTGGGAAGCACTCTCCTATTGGGCTGCAGGTCCCCAGTACAGAGGCAAACCCAGGCGCCATGGTGCGTCCCTCTGCAGCATTCCGAAGGAAATGTGCCTCAAGAGCACAGGAGGGAGGCTTAAGGCCTCTTTGCCAGGCCTCGCCCAATCTTACGGATGCCTGGATTCACCCTCAGCTCAAAGGAAATACCGTGTCCTTATTCTCAGGAACCTCCACTTCAAAATTTCTTGGTATTTCTGAAAGAACCTACCTCAGGATCCATCCTTAGGGCCAAGATTTCCAGCACACACAGGAATTACCTGGTCAGTTTCTCAGTCTGGCTGAGGCTACGCCACACTCCTGTCTAAAATTCTGTGACTTCTTTGATGGAAATTATTTGCAGAGCCTAATACTGTTACTAACACTTTAATAAGGCAGCAAAATAGACCATTCACAGTAAAAGATATATGAATGGCTTTTAAACATATGAAAATGATCTTCAATCTTACCCGTAAATAGGAGGAATATAAAGTAAAATTACTATAGCATTTTTCAAGTATCAGATTAACAGATTAAACAGTTCCATAATACACTGTGTTGGTGAGGATGTTGGGAAATTAGCACTCCGTATACTAGTGGAGAGAGTGCACACCGGAACTCTCTAAGAATGAGTCCCTAAAACCTCAGGCCTCTCTCTCGGCTGATGAGGAGATCCTGGGAGGGGGATGGTCACTTGCCTCTGTTAATCTCAGGGGCCTTCCTCTCTTTAGACAGTCTCACAAAATGCTGGATGTAAGGGTCATGCCAGTAGCCAATGCTTACTGCAAACCTGAAAGGGATGAAAAAGGAGGCAGATGAGTAGAGAACGGGTTCAGGCCAAGTTCCCAGGAGCCAGGTCAAGGATCCAGAGGAAAATTATCTCCCTCAAAAGGCCAATCAATGCACATATAGTGCTCCTCTACAAATTTAAACATACTCATCCATCCATTTTTTATTCATATACATGCCCATCACGTTTCCCATAGTGGTCATTTCTTACCTCTCTCTTTCCTCATGTCGCTAATTCCTTTCTCAGAAGCCTAAACAGCAAATAACCTCACCTCATACTTCACACAGATCACTTACAACTATTTATTTACTTAGCAAACTCCCTGGCCAGATCTAGTCACATAACTCCACTCAACCAAAAGTTCTGGGTCCAGAGAAGGGAGACCCAGAAGTATCTGGCAAACATCATTACTAACTCCCTAAGTACTTCTCCCAACTCTGTGTTAAGTGCCAGTCATTTCACGTCCCTTAAGGAGGTCATAGTGGGGAAACCAGGGGAAAGTAAACAAAACAGCTACAACCTGGAAAATGCTATGGTAGCCTAAACTCTCTCTCAGTGTACACTACAAGGAATTAAGGTTTTAGTGTTCCAAGCCTAGGAGCTGAAGCCCAGATTACCACTGGAAGTCTTCTGGCAACCATGAGTGGAACCAGCATCGGGACAACTGAGAAGTCATGGAAGGAACCTGGATCCCTAAGGCAATGCCATGCCACACCCCTGTGGACCTGGAGCCTGCTCTGCCTCTCAACGGATAGTTTGTGAGATAATAAACGTCTTCACCATTTGAGCCAACTTGAGCCCGGCTTCTGTTACTTGCAGGCTGAAGCATCCTAAGTGATATCCCAAATAATACACTCATCTCCATGTTGCTTGATAAGTAAGCTGAAAATTAAGATATGGGCGCACACGTGTGTGTGTGTGTGTATGGGATCTCACCCAGCTGGATTCTGAGGCCCCAGAAGCAGATACTATATCTTTTCTTTCTATCTACTCACAAGGCTTGCTGCTGCCTTGACTGCAACAGGTGCTGACTTCCCTACAAACATGTCCCCCCCAGTCTCTCCATCCATATTTGTACATCCATAGACACTCCTAAGGAAGCAAATGTTCAGCTACTCGATGCAACAACTCAGCACAGAAACACACAAAGACTCACTAAGGGACACAATTTGCTATAAGCCCAGATGTCCAAGGAAAACAGCAGACCCACAAGTTTTACAGATTAAACCTGCTCAGTTATCTAAAACAGTGCTTTTCAAACAGTGAGCTGTTTTAATATGAAATCAGTTTAATACTATGCAAGTCTGCATTTTAAAAAAACAAAGCAAAACGGAAAATATAAGCATGCATTACACATAGTAAGGGTTCAGACTGCTTCGTGAAGCTTTTGTTTCAAGCACATGTTGGGGGTCTAAGTGCAATGAAATGTGTTTTCTCACTGTTGGTGGCCATGTGATGAACACTGATTTCAAAGGAATCCTCTGGTGCCATCTGGCGGTAAAAGCCATACCTGCAGTTGAGGCAGGAGTGGTAGAGCAGTGATGAAAACACAAACCAAACAGGTTAAGGGTAGGAAGCGGACTTAGAAATGATCTAGTCAACTCCAATATCCAGCGCAAGAATGCTTTCAACAGTATTAAGCCACTGCTTGACTACTCCCCACAAAGAAGGCACTCACTCCACTGCTAAGCAACTGCCGAAAAGCTGGTCAATTTGCCTCCCTCTAAGCACTCCTTCCTGGACTTATTATTGCCTCTTGGATAACAAGGAGCAGTTTCTATTCCTCTCAGTTCTGTATTATCAGTCAATTAAATACTATTGATTCAGTCAAGCAACATTTATTGAGTGTCTGCTAAGTGCGAGGCATTGGGAATACAGTGGTGACAAGACAGAGAAGGGACAGAGACAAACATAAAGAAGAGATTATAACAAATGAAGGATTCAACAGTATGGAGGATAGAGGGACCTACTTTAGAGAAGGTGAAAGGGAAGGCCTCTCTGAAAAGGGGATGCTGAGTTGAGTCCTAGGGAATTGGACAAAGTCAGCTGTGCAAAGGCATTCCAGATGGGAGGAACAGCAGATAGAAACGCTGCGGAGTGGGAATGGACTGGGAGCGTTCTAGTATCAGAAAGTAGGCATGCGGGCTGGAGAACAGTAGAAAACAGGAGAAACCAGGGAGGACTCTAGAGAGAGAAGCCAGCTGAGGTCACAGAGGGCCTGGCAGGAGCCTGGGACTGATCTCAACAGCACGCTGGACGTGGTCAGTGATGCGCAGCACAAAAGGTGGGGAGATGCAACAGGACGTAACACAAGTACATCTGATCCTAGTTCCCACAATTCCTTCTTCCTGGTGTTTCTAACACGTGTTTCTTTCTGATCTTCAAATCAAGATGACTGACAGTGGTTCCCACGTCTCAAGGAAAAAGGACCTCACTGATTTGCCTATGAGATTGGCCAAGATAAAAAGATTTACAACACACTGTGGGAAAGAGTAAGGAAGAGAGTGCTGCTGGGCACTGCTCATGGGAGTTCTGAGGTGAATGAGCATGTTTCAGGACTTACAGGCCATCAAGTGGCAATTAGCTGAGCAAATCTCAGTGCATCCACACAATGAAATACTAACCAATCTTGAAAACATAAACTAAAAGAACTGGACATGGCAAGATGGTCAAGATACGCTTTTCAGAGAAAAAGGTAAGACCAAAAATACATGTAGCGTATGTGCCACAAATAGGTGTGTTACCGTGCCAGGCTCACTTTTGCCTGCCACCTGGAAAGCCAAATACAGAGATGACGAGATTGCAGCAGAGAGAGAGTTGAATCACAAGACAGCCACGTGAGGAAGTGAGAGCATGAGTCTCAAATCCACTTCCCCGAAAATAGGAACTCAAGGATATTTATGGGATGGGGGGAAAGGTGGTCTGAAATGTGGAGATAAGTGACTGGAGGCGAGGAGAGGT
>NW_025792726.1:0-2643 GCF_021613505.1 Equus quagga | reverse complement strand
GATTCCACTCTCCTCCATTCTGACAATGTTAGCTACTCTAATAAGTTGACCTGCCTGGTCTCAACACACGGTTTCTCTGCTCCCTTCATTTTTGACTGAAGGTCACCACTAGAAGCTACAGACCAGAGATTGGGTCTTCCAGAAGAAACATCAGACAAGGAAAGCCTGAGAAAGGGATGTAGGGAACAGACCCATGTTTACAACCTTCCTCAAAGAAGCGGAGGTGACCCCCAGAGCAGACAGGGGGACCTGGAATTCGAGACTCCAGGACTACAGGGTCTGGAAACAGATGACTTTAGGAGCATAGACTGTTGAGCCCGGGTTGACAGAATGAGAATTCACGACAGGTGACTGATTAACACCAATGAGAGAAATGTCATGATGGCTATTTGTTTCAGAATTTGTGGCTATTTGTTTCAGAATAGTGTCGATCAATTTTAATGTTTTTTTTTTTCTGTTGAGCATACAGCAGGGTCCCTTTTTATGCTTTCTGTTCCATCTCCAAAGTCTGACTTATGCAGGCTACAACCATGACTATGACAAAGGTCAAAATTATCTGATTATTGGTTTTTCATTTAAATCTTTCCTTGTTTGATATATTGATCCAAAATATATGGAAAGAGCAATCCAGTTTTAAAGAGCAAAAATACTTCTTCACTTGGGCTCACCCTATCAGAATCCAGGCATATATAAGAGGTCTTACATACTAGCACTCTGAGTGTTGAATATAGAAAACTGTGAATATATTTTACAAGCTAATTAATTCTCAGGAAAGCTTTAAAATGATTCCCTAATAATTGGAACACAGAGGAGTGCTTTGACACAAAGTTAAGCCTAGGAAAATTCCAGCTGTCCTATGAAGATTCTATGAAACATTTAAACTACATTTTGTAGATAGCTCCACTTATTAATGTCTATGATAACTCAATGGGAGCTATAGCATACGTTTAAAAATAGATACTCAGCCCCTGCATGAACACTTTCCCCACTGGTGGGTGAGCCCTCTGTGCCACGGTGGTCCCAAGGAGTTGAACAGGCTCAGACAACTCAAGAAAGCCCCTCCCACCAAGCACAGCAGTTGGCATGACCAAAGAAGAAGTGGTGGCAGATATATGCACCTAGGTAAAAGCTTTCCTGGCCAGAACAAGCACCCATAGGATCCCTAAAACTTCCAGCAAAAGGGGTGGGATCAGAAACACAGCTTCTGCTTCCTCCCAGCTGTGGCAGGTGGAATCTATGACCTGATATGACCAGAAATGCGCAGGCAAAAGATTAGTTCATCAAACATCATGAGAAACTACAGCAATAATTCAGAGCAGGAGGAAAATGACAATTCTCCAGACACCAACCCTGAAGTCACAGAAATTTACCATCTAAATGGCAGAGAATTCTAAATAGCTATCAGAAAAAACTAAATGAGTTACAAGAAAACTCAGAAAGACAGTTCAATGAAATCAGGAATAAAATTAATGAACAGAGGGAATTCTTCACAAAAGAGATTGAAACTTTACAGAAAAACCAATCAGAAATGTGGGAGGTGAAAAACATGATGAGTAAGATAAAGAAAAATCTGGAGCCCTAAAATAACAGAGCTGATATTAGGGAGACAGAATTCACAATTTAGAGGATGGAAATATAGAAATGCTTCAGGTGGAGGAGGAGAGAGAACTAAGACTAAAAATAAATGAAGAAATTCTCAGAGAAATATCCTACTCAATTAGAAATGCAACATAAGGATTACAGGTATTCCAGAGGAAGACAAGGTGGAGAAATGAGCAGAGAGCTTGTTCAAAGAAATAACAGTTGACAACTTTCCAAATTTGGAGAAGGTGCTGGAATTACAAGTAAAAGAAGCTAAAGGAATTCCTAATTCCATCAATGCAAAAAGACCTTCCCTAAGGCATATAGTAGTAAAATTGGCAGAACTCAGTGACAAAAAATATTAAGGGCAGAAAGGCAGAAAAAATAACTTACAAAGGAACACCTATCAGGATTTCAGCAGAAACCTATGGGCTAGGAGAGAGTAGAATGATATATTCAAAATTCTTAAAGACAAGATCTTTCAACCAAGAATACTCTATCCAGTGAAAATATTCTTCAGATATGGTGGAGAAATAAAAACTTCCCCAGATAAACAAAAGGTGAGGGAATTCATCATCACAATACCACCCATATCCTGATAATTAATGATCAAGAAGGCCCTCATACATGCCAAAAAAAAAAAAAAGGAGAGAACGTGTTTACAAAGCCTTGAGTGAGGAGATAAATAGGCAGACAAAATCAGAAAATTGCAGGTCTCTATCAGAACAGGTTAGCAAAGAGTTAATTACAACCTTAAAGATCACGGAAAGACAAACATCTAAAATACCTATGATCACTTCATTTTAACCACAAACTGACAACACAACTCAGAATAAGTTGTGACAACCATAAATTAGGGAAGAGGAAAAGGATGGAACCTCCTCAGAGTGAGGAAATAAGGGACCATCAGAAAATAGACTATCTCATCTATAAGACTTTTTATACAAACATCAAGGTAAACACGAAATAAAAAATCAGAGCAGAGCCACGAATGATGAAGAGAAAAGAGAAAACCATCACAGAGAATCACCAAACTGCATTAGCAATCTGAAATACAACAAA
>NW_025792725.1:327-2041 GCF_021613505.1 Equus quagga | reverse complement strand
CCTAAATCCCTTGGAATCACAGGAGTGACGAGTGTCTTCCATGCTGATGAGATGACTGACGGATGGAAGCCCCTGGGTAGCTTCAGGATGGGGGCGGCACCAGAGATACCCAGGCAGGTTCAGACTTGGAACTTTCAGCCCCACACCCAGGACCTCTGGGGAGGGGAGAGGGGCTGGAGGTCGAGTTCATCACCAATGCCACATGATTCGATCAATCATGCCTGGGTAGTGAGCTCCCCATAAGTCTCCACAGACCACAGGATTCAGAGAGCTTCTGGGTTATGAGCACATTGAGGCGCTGGGAGGGTGGTGCACCTGGAGAGGGCAGGGGAGCTCCACGCCCCTTCCCACATACCTTGCCCTAATCATCCCTTCCGACTGGCTATTCCTGAGTGGTTTCCTCTACAATAAACTGGTAACAGTAACTAAACCCCTTTCCTGACTTCTGTGAATCATTCTAGCAAAGTGTCCAACCTCAACAGGGAGGGTTATGGGAACCCCATTCTGTGTAACCAAGTCAGACAGCAGTGTGGGTACCCTGGGCCCCCAATACCAGCCCCTGGTGTCTCAAGTGGGCTGTCTTGTGGGACTGAGCCCTTAAACCTGTGGAGTCAGTGCTAAAACCTGGCAGAGCAACCACTTCACATCAGGCCAATGGCGGGGAAGCCCCAGCCAAGCAGGTGGGAAAGACTGAGACACAACCTCCCCACACACTTCTCTCTGCCGTGCAGCAGCCCAAACCGGGAGTGAACTCAAACCCAGAGCTCCTCCCTGAGGAGCGAGGCACTGCTGAGACAGTTAAGGAAATTGCCTGAGTAAGTTTGGCAAGGGTTACATTTCACTGCCCGGCTGCCCCCACCCCCACCCCACCATCCTCACACAAAGGTGCCCATCAGCCTGTTGAAGCCGCTGAGAAGTCCTGGGTGAGGGAAACCCTTTTTCTTTTTTTTGGACTCAAAGCGTTTGTCAAGTTTATCACTTAACCTGGGTTGTGGGCACACTAGCGTTCATTTTATAGCTCTCTATAACATTTTGTATATTTGGTATGTTTGATAAATAACAACAAAGCTTTCAGGGGGTGAAGTTCGTTAGTTTTTGACATATAAAAAGCTGTACATATTTAATGTATAAACTCAAGGACTTTGGGGATAAATATACACCCGTGAAATCACCACCACCATCAAGGCCACAGATACATCCACCACGACCCAAAGAGAAATCCATTTGATAAAGTTTAATCCCGTGCTTCCTTGAGTGGAAACCTACCTGAGATCTCTTTTATTTGGCTGTTTAATCATAATTCTGAACATTGGACCACAGTTTGTGAGATGCTGCGGCAAACATTTGATGTGAATAAACAAACTGGGTACTCCTGAAGACAGGGTGCCATGCGGTCGCCCACCCAAACCACTATGAGGGAGCCTGGCTGGAGCTGAGGGCTCCTGGTCCCAGAACAGGGTAACTCATGGATAGGCAGAGCATCCTCCCTCCCTGGACGCCCAACTGGCTCAGGTCAGAGATGCCCATCCAGGAGCCCATGCTCATAGTCCGGGCAGGAAAATCATCACTTGCTCCATGGATACCCAAGAAAGCAGCCACCCGGAGGAGGGCATGGGAGAGCAGCAAGAAGTCCAAGGCACAGGGACACCTCTGGAAGGGAGATAACTTAAGGAAAAAACCTCCCGAGAGGAGGAGAGAGCCTCCTGCAGGAGTT
>NW_025792725.1:0-317 GCF_021613505.1 Equus quagga | reverse complement strand
CAAAGTTCAGAACAGAGGCCAAAGGCAACAGCCGGGGCATCAAGGGAGAAGAGGACCCTAAGCCTCCACCATCCTCTCCTCATGATCAGAGCTGAGATGTGAGTCAGGATCAGCCCCTGCGAATGCTTGAAAGAGGGCCTGGCTCTGGCTTTCACCTCACCAGCTTCATGAAGCCGCGTAGAGGATGGAGCTTCATCTCTGCAAACTCCTTCTAGCTACTGAACCCCCCTTCTGCCATAGCGGGACCCCTCTATGCTCTGAGCTGCCCCAACCCCACTTTGTTATTCTGGGAGGCTCCACCCACCCTGCCCCCCCAC
>NW_025792724.1:0-1592 GCF_021613505.1 Equus quagga | reverse complement strand
CCTTTGTGTGTCCTCAATAGACTTTAATTAGTATTTATGATAAAAAAAATAAATGCCCTGATACACGCTAATCTTGTGGCTTCATGGGAGTACCTCTTTTACCCATCATAAAATAATTTAATCTCTATTGACATATCAAGATGTCGTTGTGTATGACTTTTAATATTCTAGAGGGTGCGAGGGAAAGGAAGAGGGAATTGGGGAACAGACATTCTAAGCCAACACTTATCCATGTGTAAGGAGGGTATTTCGGGTTCCCAATGAACGTATTTTCAGCAATTCTCAGTCAGGGCAAATGAGGAAGTGTTTCCTTTGACAGAAGTAGGTTTAAGTGAAAGGACTTGTGAAAGGGCAGGACCTTTGAAAGAATTAAAGCAGGTGTGAACTCACAGTCAGAGTTCCAGCTGCCTAAGAAGACCAGAAGACACCCGAGTTGTCACTGAGCTTTGGTGCCAGGAAGAATGGACAAGATCCTGGGAGCATCAAGTTTACTTCTATGGCTTCAACTAGGCTGTGAGTTGTGGAGGAGAAACCCCAGGATACGTTGTTAATTTGGGGGAATGAGAAATTTGGTTTATGGACAAACTCATGCAAGTAGAAACTTTAAGAAGGAATAATAATTTTGGGGGCCTAATGAATTTTGTTATCTTTTTAAGCAGGGGTGAGTGGCCAACAGAAGGAAAAAGGTGACCAGCAGCAGGTGAAACAGAGCCCTCAATCTTTGGTCATCCAGGAAGGAGAGATTTCAATTCTGAACTGCACTTATGTGGACAGTACATTTGACTATTTCCCATGGTACCGGCAATACCCCGGTGAAGGCCCTGCATTCCTGATAGCCATACGTTCAGTGAGGAATGAAATAGAAGGTGGAAGATTCACAGTTTTCTTCAATAAAAGTACCAAACAGTTCTCATTGACGATCACGGCTTCCCAGCCTGGAGACTCCGCCACCTACTTCTGTGCAGCAAGTCCACAGTGCTCTGCAGGCACCTGCAGCCCGTACCCAAACCTGCAGCTGAGGCTCCAGCCAAACCCTGCCATGTAGATGCAATGTTCACTCACACACATAATCTGTTTGGCCAAAAAAATCTTAATACACTTAAAAGAACTGACATTATACAGAATTTATTCTCTAACCAAAATGCAATTGATTTAGAAAACCAATTGCAAAAAGATGCCTCTAAAAACTCCCAAATATTTGTAATTTAAGCACTAAACTTTAAAATAGCTCATAGGTCAAAGAAGCAATTACAATGGCTGTTACAAAATATTTTTAAAGAAAATATAATGAAAACACATACATATAGTTATATAGGGGATGCAGCTAAAATAGTACACATAAGGAAATTTATCATTTTGAATACTTATATTACCAAAGAAGAAAGGTTGAAATATAATGATGTAGGTTTTCAACAAAAGAAAATAGAAAAAGAACACATTAAACTCAATGCAAGCTAAGAAATAGCAATAATAATAAAAGTCAATTTGGTGAAATAGAAAACAAACAATAGGAATAATCAACAAATTACAAAATTAATTTTCTTAATACAATTAATAAATTGATATAATTCTAACTAGAATTATCAAGGGGA
>NW_025792723.1:10713-14718 GCF_021613505.1 Equus quagga | reverse complement strand
TCCCATAAATGAGGAAATGTGTCAGATGATAAACTTGGCATTGGGCCTGGAAATGACAGTGAGAATCAACCAGAACCCAGCCAGCCTGTGCTTTTTGTAGAAACCAAGGTGGTGGAGCTTTCTAGACCCCAAAAAACTTGAGAAGTGCAATAACAATACAAAACTTTAGGTAAAATTAATGTAAAAGTCCTTTCTAAATAAAAAAGCAAATCACACCATCGTGAACCTGTGTTGTCATCCTCGTGTTCTTTTATTATTACTGTGGTCATCATTCTCTCCTCCTTGTCCTCCTCCTCCTCTTCTTCCTCCACTTCTTTCTCTCGCATTTCTCCTTCTTCTTCAAAGTACAAAAACTTCATGTCATGTGAGTCTGTTCCTGCTAGTTTACCAAGTACTTGGGCTCGTTGCAAGACCACATACCTCCTCCAGGAGGCAGACTTCCCTCACCCATGGACACTTCACTCAAGTGCTTGAAGTTTTGGCAATAATGCCTCAGCACTCTGAAGGTTGTTTTTAGAAAGAATATCTCACTTAACTCAATTTCCTAAATTCATCGATTATAAAATAATGATTTAATTTTGTTTTATATTTGTTATCTTTTTAAGATTTTTCTCCCATTGATTCACAGGATCATGTGAAGTAGAACAACTGATTGCTTAGGGGAGGCCGTGCTGAATCATGGAGGGTGATGGGATCTGGGCTCATGCAGGTGTAGATTTGGATCTTGGATGCAACACGTAATCATGAAGTGTCTTGGGCAAGTTAAAGCAGTGGTCACTCCAAGCTTCCTTTTCCTCATTTGTAAAATGGCCAGAAACGGTACCATAAATGGTTTTATAAGGAAGACAGACACTCCATATAAAGAGCTTATCACAGGGCTTAAATCAGGGTAATAATGAACAAATGGGAGGTTCCATCGTTCAACAATAACCATGAGCTTCTCCTGTTACTGGTCCCTGTGCTCTATGCCACAGATTCAGTTGTAGGAACACATTAGAGGAGGACCTTGCTCTGTGGAGCTTACCTCTTACCAGCGAGGCAACAAGCAAGCCTACCAGTGAGTGAGTGATATCGGACAGTGACTGTGGAAGGAAAAGCAACACAACCCCCAGGGTCAGCATCCTGCATAGAGGTCCAGGCAAAGTTATAGGGGGATGGACTTTGAAGCTTGGATGAGTGGACAATGATACCCTGGGGAAGATGTCGGGAAGAGTGGTCTAGGCAGAGGGAACAGCAAATACAGAAGCCTGAGAACAGATGGTACTTGGCAAGGTATTGAACTTGTTCCTCTTGGTACCAAGAGAGGGATAGGACAGCCTCATAGGATAGAAACCCACATCAGTTCTAGCAGGGATGATATGAAGGTCATAGGAACTAGAGAAACAGGGTTGGCTTAGGTTAAAGAAAAAAGAAATGGATGAGAGCCAGAGAAATGAGTCAATACCCGTGAATGAGTAATTACCCGTGAATGCATTATTTGCTCTCTGGATTACTTGTGACTCTGTTTCCGTCCTTCACTGGAGGATAACTTGCCAAGAACAAAACTGATTTAGCAAGATGCTAGAAACAGAGAAACTTATGTTCTCATGTGTGTACTTTCACGCAGTTGACGCTGGCTGGCAATTTTCATCCCAAAGGCAAGTGCAGGACTTTAGTAATGAAATAGGATAATGTTTTTGTCATCAGGACTTAATGGGGACTCTACCTAGAGCCCTAGTTGTTATCGACTTGCCCTGTCACTTGCTGGGACTCTAGACCCTTCAGAGGTTGCTTACTCAGCAAAAAGAATCCCACCCACATGATGCACACGGTTCCCTCAATAAAGAAGTTGTATGTTCTTTGCCTGAATGTTTTTTCTCTACAACTGTTGATGATTATTCTCTGGTGGATCCAAAACCAGTAACAAGGCCCAAAAAAGACTCTTTTCAAGCCAGCACTTACAGAGAGAAATAGGAGAACCCAAAAGTCAGGATGGTGGTGCTGCCAGCCTGATTCTTTCTCTTCCCAAAAGGAGCTTTGACTCAGATCCCCATATTAAGGTCAGAAACTAAAGGAGTGAAATGGACTTCAGTTTTAGTATTTGTGCACATTTATTGATCACCTTCTATGACAAACTGTGGTGCAAAGTTAAATGATTCAGATTTTACCTGGAATGAACTTGTGTCTTCAGGGAGAATTAATGTATGTGTCCTCAGACTCATAGAAGCCCTGAGATATACTGACACTAATACTTTGGTCATTTGAGGCCTTGCCATATTTAATAAAAGTAATAACATTCAGTGAGAGTCAGTTTTTCTCAGTGACTCAGGCATTGGCACAAAAGCCTGTAAAATAATGATTTTGAAATTCAGATGGTCTAAAGTTTTTTAAATTGTAAGTTACTGAGGGGCTGGTCCCATGGGCGAGTGGTTAAGTTCCCATGCTCCAGTTTGGCGGCCTGGGGTTCCCAAGTTCAGATCCTGGGTGTGGACCTACACAGCACTCATCAAGCTATGTTGTGGGGGAATCCCACATGGAAGAACTAGAATGACCTACAAATGGGACAGACAACCGTGTACTGGGGCTTTGGGTAGAAAAAAAGAGATTGGCTAACATCTGTTGCCAATTTTCCTCACCACAAAGCACAGTAAAAAGAAAATTATGAGTTAATGATATCAGCCCCACAGTATTTGGAGTGAGACTCCTCATTTCTTTTTTTCCCACTCATTCTGTAAAACTGGTTCTAGACCTGACCTCCAGGTCTGCTAGGACATTAACCTCAGGCATGTTCTTTGGAGGCAAACCTCTTCTTCCTTAAGATCCTGCCAAAGTCTAGAAGTCTGGTGGGAAGGTAGTTACTCAGGACAGAATGTTTAGGAAATGCTCTGCTCTTGGGACATTTTTTTCCAATTATTTTATTGAAATCATGAAGGTTTATAACATTGTATAATTGTGGGTATACATTATTATTCATCAATTCCTGTATAGCCCGCATTGAGCTCACCACCAGCAGTCTAATTTTTATCCATCACCATACATATGTGTCCCTTTTCCCCTTTCACCCACTCCTGAGCCCCCTTCCCCTTGTGTAACCACTAATCTTTTCCCTGTTCTTTTTGTGTGTGAGGAAGATTGGCCCTGAGCTAACATCTGTTGCCAATCTTCCTCTTTTTCTGTGAGGAAGATTGTCACTGAGCAAACATCTGTGCCAATCTCCCTCTATTGCAGGTGGGATGCTGCCACAGTGTGGCTTGACGTGTGGTACACGGTTCATGCCCAGAATCTGAACCTGTGAACCCCAGGCTGCTGAAGCACAGCACGAACGAACTTAACCACCAGACCCCTGTGCCAGCCCCTAATCTTTTCTTTTTATCCATGTGTTATGTATCTTCCACGTATGAGTGAAATCATACAATATTTGTCTTTCTCCATTTGGCTTACTTTACTTAACATCATACCCTCCAAGTCCATCCATGTTGTTGCAATTGGGACAATTTTGTCTTTTTTATGGCTCAGTAGTATTCCATTATGTGTGTGTGTGTATATATATATATCTATATACACACCACGTCTTCTTTATCCAATTATCTGTAGCAGGGCACTTGGGTTGCTTCCACATATTGGCTACTGTGAATAATGCTGCAATGAACACAGGGATTCATAAGTCTCTTTAAATTGTTGATTTCAAGATCTTTGAGATAGCTGGACCATATGGTATTTCTATTTTTAATTTTTTAGGAAATCCCCATACTGTTTTCTGTAGTGGCTGCATCATTTTACATTCCCACCAGTAGCATATTACGGTTCCCTTTTCTCCACATTCTCTCTAACATTTGCTAGTTTCTGTCTTGGTAATTATAGCCATTCTGACAGTTATAAGGTGAAATCTCATGGTGGTTTTGATTTGCCTTTCTCCAATAATTAGTGATATTGAACATCTTTTCATTTGTCTGATCACCATCTGTAAATCTTCTTTGGAAAAATGTCCATTCATATCCTCTGCCCACTTTTTGATCGGATTGTTTG
>NW_025792723.1:1888-10703 GCF_021613505.1 Equus quagga | reverse complement strand
GCTCACAACACAAAACAGAATAATTTGTGACAACAATAACTCAGAATGGGAAGAAACTGCTGAAGTTAATGGAGATAAGAGCCTATCAGAAAATGGACTATTCATCTTTGGTATCTTTTATACAAACCTCATGGTAACCACTACACCAAGAATCAGAGCAGAGCTACAATTCATAAAAAAGAGAAAACTGAGAAAACCTCCACATAAAACCACCAAAATGAAATGTCACTCAGAAATACAAAGGAAGAGAAATGATAGAAATATGGCACAACCAGAAAACATGAGATAAATTGGCAGTATCAAGCCTTCATATATCAATAATCACTCTAAATGTAAATGGATTGAATTCCCCAATCAAAAGACACAGAGTAGCTGGATGGATTAGAAAACAAGACTCAACAATATGCTGCCTCCAGGAAACACAACTCAGCTCTAAAGACAAACATAGGCTGAGAGTGAAGGGTGGAAGATGATATTCCAAGTTAATGGCAAACAAAAGGAAGCAGGTGTTGCCGTACTTATGTTAGACAAAGGAGACTTCAAGGTAAGAAAGACAATGAGAAACAAAGAGGAGCAGTATACAATCATATAAGGGACATTCCACCAAGAGGACACAACACATATGAATATACATGCACCTAACACAGGAGCACCAACATCTTTAAAGCAGCTATTAACAGATGTAAAGGGAGAGCTTAACAGCTTCCATGTATAATAGTAGGGGACCTCAACACTCCACTTATGTCAACGGATAGATCATCCAGACAGAAAGTCAACATAAATGAAACACTTGATCAGATGGACTTAATATATATAGAGAGAGCATTCCATCCAAAAACAGCAGGGGACATATGGCTGTCAGTGAGATATTCATTGTTCACAGCATCCAGGCCACTCCTCTACCACGTGTCTTACTTGCCTTGGATCCAGCCTGCTGTGGCGATTTCACAGCCATGTCTCTTTGTACAATGTGAATAGTCCTAGGATCGTTGTGAGGCCTGAATGAGATACAACAGATAAGTCCTCAGAACATGGCTGGGCACAGAGTAGGTGCTATCTGCACATCAGCTGCCAGAGATTAGTTTTATAAAAATGAGAAAGAAGTTATGATAAACCTTGAAGGACTGCTAGGACCATCATAAACCAGTGAAGTCTCTGCTTCTACTTCACATTCTCTACAAGATCTAGAGATAATTGTGTTCAGATCTGAGGTCAAAGTCCTAAGTTGAAAATAAAGCACTGTATTTGATCCAGGCTTACTTGATATTTTTCTGACTCCTTCTTAAAAGAGTTTTATTGAGATAAAATTTACATATCACTTCTTCTCAAACATAGTCTGCATTCTGTTGGCCTAGTCATCCTCTCAATACCCACCACCAAGCTATGTTTACACATTTTCAAAATTCAATAAAACATGAATGGCAAACAATTACATACCACTTACTCGATGCAGAGCACTGGTGAAAACCCCTTTTATATTCACATCTGCAATCCAATGAGCAGAGTGATGTTGAAACATTGTCTAAACTGGGATACTTTGGAGGGTGAAAGAGGTCACTAAATGGATGCAATGCTGGGACAGTAACATAAATCAGGATTCTCCTGAGCCAACTGAGATGTGTGGTCTCCCTCCCCATGAGGTAAGCATATCATTTCTCCCCAGCTGCTGACAATGAGACAAGACAGGTCAAGTAACTTGACCAAGGACACACAGCTAGTGGAAGGCAGAGCCTGGATAAGAGGCAGGGTGTTTTGATTCGAGAGACTGCTCCTGACTATTGATATCTTGAGTTGGAGACTTATGGACCTTCACTTTGTGGCTCATATGGATCCTTGGGACCTTGATCCCACATCTGCACTAGGTGAACTCCAGGTGGATTTTTGGGCAGTTTTCTGCCTGTGGCGTTTCCTCTCAGTGAGATTCCTTTCCCAAGTGTCCTTGCCTCAGTCTCACAGAATTGAAACTCCTTATTCATTCCCAATGTCACATCAAAGACAGCCCACTTCATGTGCTCTCTTCTGGCCCCTGAATCTCTTGGGATGTCCCTTCCCAGGACCTCATGGCTCTCCGAGAGCAGCTCTGTCTGGACATCCCAGGACCTAATCCCAAGGCCCTTTACTCCCTATTCATGCTCCTTGAGGGCACAGTCTGTGCACCTCTGGTCTTTGTTGGACAGTAGTCAACATGTAGCTGCTTCATTAATTGTTGTGTAAGTGTGTTTCAGGACAGATTTTTAATTTTTACAAAGAATTCACTGATTATATCACATGCTTTATTATTCCCTCTGTTTAGCGAGAGAAGCTCATTTAAGCTTGAATCTTTGGTAAAGGCAAGAATCAAACCCAACACTAAAACCAGACATCAGCGTGCATCCTGGTGCTAACACCACCTTTTTTCTGTTCTAGGATGAGGACTTTGGAGTCACAACAGAGAGGCGTCAGGTGAAGAGAGGAGGAAGTTGAAGCCCATAACATCAGGGATGGGCCAACTCAATCTCCCTGTTCTGCAGAAGTAGCCATTACCTTGATCCAACATAAACCGGATCTGTCTAACGACTTGTGTCAGGGAGCCAGATTTGTTAGCTCAAATCAAAGCTGATGGGGAAAGATAGTTCAGCCTCAGGTAATTCCCCTTGGCTCATTCACCAAAGCAGTGAACTTTGCACAGCTTGACCTTTCCATAAAATGTGTGGTTAAATACTTAATCCCACACACTTGTGACAGTTCATATGGTTCATTAGGTACCTACAAAAACATCTTCTCTATTTGTTAGTAATTTTCCCTCCACTGTGTGCCCACATTTTCTTCCTAAGTGTAGGCATCCACAGTTGTGAATCTCTGGTTCTTAGGGGCATTGCAAATAGTGTGTGCAGGTTCTGACATAAAGTATTTCCACTGCTAGAGCAGTGATTTTCTTCTAGGACTGATTTACTTCCTCATCCCACCCACATCTGTGGACATTATTAATGCCTAGAGATGTTTGTGGTGCTTCCACAGGGTGGGTGGTGTGCTATTTTCATCAGATGGGTAGAGACCAGGCATGCTGCTAAACAACCTGCAATGCTCAGGACATTCACTCACAAAAGAATTCTTCAGCCTCCAACCTCAGTAAAGCCGTGGTTGGGAAACCATGCCATAGAGAAATGTCTAAAAGCATTTGCCCTTGTCGTGAAAGGTCAGTAGTGCAAGGCAGCCTCACACAGTGGACCGTGAGTGGAGTCCCAGTGCAGACAGACACCGGCAAGAGCGTGGGCATCTGTACCCTCTAGTGTGTGGAGCTCAGCTTCGTGGCCAAACCTCTGCCCAGACAGTCCCCATATTTTCTCTGTCCTGTCATCCTCATCCAGGTTACCCTTCAAGATCCAAGTCAATCATAACCTCATCACAAAATCTTCCTTCCTGGAGAATGCACAGATCATAAGGTCTTTGCTCTCCTTGAATTTCTATAGGGCTTTAGTTTCTATGATAGAATCTCATTCTTAGTGATGTGCCTCATCCTTTTCTTCAGTTCTCACTCTCTCATTTTACATGATAAAAATGTCTTGTCATTTAACATGATAATTAATTTTTAAGGAAGTTTAATAAATTATGTTTGCACAGTGCCTGGCCGTAGATAGCAAGAAAAAATGTTGCTACTTCCTTTATTACCTCTATTGTTATTAGCTACAGATGGTTTTGCAACACAGGGACCTATGTGGAAGATGACAACTGTATATTTCTAGCAAGGAATGCTTGATGCTCCTCTTCTCTGTGCAAGGAACTGTGCTAAGCAAGGATGAGAATACCAGATATTGTCCTGCAATTGTGGAGCTGAGGTCTTGGGGACTAGCATCAATTAATTGATTATACATTTGTAAATCTTCAAACTCATAACTGAGTCAAAAAACATCAATGTGCCAGAAAAGCCTACAAAAGGGACATTGACCAAGTCATCGGGGCTAGGGACAAATCGCCAAAGGATGGGAATATTGAACTGAAATAGTCCATTAGACAAGAAGGAGGGCAGACATGAAAAAGCATGAACTATGAAAAGTATAAAAAACCTGAACAGTTGTGAAGAGCTTTCAGAATAATCAAAATATGTCCCTCCCTGATGAAATGTACTGTGAACCTGAGCCTGTGCGAGCACAAGCTCTGTTCAGCAGATGTGGAGATGTTGTGACAGCTCAGCGTGCCATCAGAGAGGTTTCACTACCCAAGTCATGCCCATGAGTCTGTAGACTAAAACCGTAAGCCTGGTTTCCTCCTCCATAGATTTCAGAGAGAGAAGGTGTATCTAGGTTTCCTAAGTGTTCTGACAAGTGGTGATTATGTTGTTTTCATCAGTGCCCTAAACTAGGAACTGGTGACAACCCATGAGGTTTGACAAAGAGAACAAGATAACAGTAAAGATTTTTTGAGAGATTAGTATGTGCCAGACCCTGGTAAATCTACACACACGTGCACACGTATTCATCCTACAAAACCTATCATGGGGCACTTTTATGAGCCATCTTTTCCGGATGAGAAAACTGGGTCCTCTTAGAGAAACTGAGTAATTGTCTGAAGGTCTGAGACCATGAACGATCTGAACATAGCTCTCCATGCTCCTCACCACCGTGTCTCCTGATCCTGGGGGTGGAGGCAGAGCTGCCTAAAGGTAGCCCCCACCATGCTGTGTAATTGATGTGGGTGCCACTTTGGCCCTCCACTGGGCTTATCCAAACCTTGCAGTGTGCTCACTGATAAAACAGCTTGTAAACATGCTCCTTTATAATAAAGGTCTTTCTCGTTTCTTCTCAGTTCTGCTACCCCACAGAATCACCAGTGGAGTTTAAATAGTACAGGTGCCTGGGCATCACCTCATGCCTACTGAATCAAAATCTCCAGAGAAGGGAGTCAGGGAATCGGTGTTTTTTAAAAGCTCCAAATTGATTTGATTGTACAATTGAGACTGAAAACCTCTGTCCGGGACTGTGAGTCCTCTCAAATATGCTTTCATTTAAGCAGGTAATTTCTGATGAAAGACAATCCTTCCTACTCACACAGAGCAGGATGGCACAAGAGTGGAATGGCAGGTGGGGATTGTATTGCCTTGGCTGGGTGCTGCCTTCACCTGCGTTAGAAATGAAATTGACCCTGGTAGAAAAGCTCGATTTGAATGGAAGACTTGAGCTCATGGGAGGGGAAATGGGCACCTACCACGTTCTCCTGTCTCTTCATTCCATCATCTTCCCTGCCTGGATTCCAAGATCAGAGAAACTCTCAACACCTGTGATGCTTCTCTGGCTCCTGACACCCCAGGACCTCTGGGGAAAAAAGAGCCTTGAGTTCATTTAATCATCACAATAAACCTAAGATGACAGGTGGGTGGCTAGTCATCATTGTAGGCTTACTCTTCGGGGACTGAAGATATGAACCTCTGCATTGTTGTCATCTCCACCAGACACAAAGTCTCTGGCCTTGGAATGAGCCAGTGAGAGAACAGATAAAGCAGGTTCTCCTCAAGGAAGCTCTCCAAGGGTGGGGTGTGTTCCACAGTGTTTTAAGATATCTCTGTGAAGGTGGTGGTTATGGAAGGGAGAGGATAATTCTTGTTCAGACTTGATCAGTGTGTCCTTGAACCAGGCAGGTCAGCCATCAGCATGCAGAGGAGCAGTCAAATTGGGTCTCCCTAGGAACCTGTCTCTATAACCAAAGTGCAGCCTGCAGCTTTCCAGTCCCCTGATCTGCCCTCCTGGTGTCACAACATACTTGTGCCTCTGCACTGTCATAAACATACAAAGAACTCGGAGGTACATAGAACACATTTCTAGAGGTGATGGAACGCTCCCCTGGAGGACAGAGCAGAATCCCTCAGGGCTGCTCTCCTGGAGTCTGTCCCACCTGGGAAGGAGGGAGGCGTGGGGAAAGTGACACAGAGTGATGAAATCAGCCCTGAGTCAGAAAGGGAGGGCTGGAAGCCAGACCTTGTGACCTGCCACGTGCTAGGTGGGCAGAACCAGTGATGCTTTGCGGGTACAAACAGCCCTGGACTCCCCAGGCTCCTGAGTCCGGCTCCTAACTGCTCATCATTCGCTAAAGCTGAAAGCTCAAAGCAAATAAACAACCATGAGGCTGTTCTTGCCAGTCCTGCTGGTCACTCTGGCCCCTTGCTGCTATGAGACTGAGTATCATTTCTAATAAGTCCAGAACCAGCTGTGGTAAGTAACCTTGTCTGAACTAGGTGAACTTAACTGGGCTGATCAGATCAAAATCCAAACCTTTTCCTCAACTTGTGAACTAGCCCCCAAAAGCCCGGGGCTCATTTTCTCAAAACGCAATACTCTGGAACTTTTACAACAAATCATTGCAGGCAAACTTAAGAGTTTTCCACCTGAAGCCTGACTCTTTGTCTGTGATTTGTGTCTGAGAAGCAGCCTGACATAATAAGATTTGGATGTGAATCATGGCTCTGCCACTTACCAGCACTTCGAGCTTGAACAAAATGTTTAATGTCCTCAAGTCTCCTAATGTCATCAGGTTTTACAGGAAGCACTGACAGCAGCTATGACAATGGACTGGGATGAAGTGTGTCAGGAGTCCAGTTCTAGGTGTCGATCTGACATCTCCTAGTTATCAGACGTTCTCCTTCCAGAGAGTTTTAGGCGTCAGCTGAGTCCATAGCATTTAAACTGATAGATTCAGATTCATAAAATGTTACAAATGGAAGAGTTTTAGAGAGTTCTTGGTTCAAGAAGAGCCAGTGTTCTCTGAATCTCTGAATAACAAATCTTCAAGTGGGCTCTGTGAATAAGCAGAACTCAATGTGTCTAGGATTACCACCAGGACTTGGAGGAGAGCTAGCACCACCATTAGGGCTATAGTTTCTATTTTTCTAGATTAGTTCTAGCCATTTATTAAACGATACTTCTGCACGTCATCATGCCCCTGATGCTGACCTATTCTCACGGAGTCTTTCTCTTTCATCTGACTTTCTAAACATCCACCTCTTTCCCTTTCTGGCCTCTGCTTTTACCATCTGCAAATACTCTGCATAGTTGGATGTCTAACTGGGGACAGATCAGAGCCAGGTAGGATATGTCTCAGGCTGTACGCTGCTTGCAAAACCTTGGGGGGCTGGAGAAGCCAGATGAGGAAAAGTGGTTACTTCAAGTCTCAGCACAATTCCAGGGGGTCAGGAATGAGCCACAGCTTCCACCTCTCTGAGAAAGTCTGTACGTAACTGCAGAATAAAAGGGCTAATCATCAGCTTCTGGGGCGGAGCAAAATGGCGGGGTGAGCTGACCCGGGATTCTCTCCCCTCCAAAATACAACAAAAGATTGGAAGAACTGAATTTCAGAGAATAAACATAATGCCAGCTCGTTAGAGACCTACAATACCAAGAAGGCGGAGATCATAACCTTGCTTACACCCTTGTTGGCGCTGGAACGGTAGGAGAGAACATCGCTCCCACCCCTAGAGTCTGCGATCACTGCGGCGTGGGTCGGGAAGGAGCGGGGGAGGGGCCGCACGACCGGGGGATCATCCAGGACTCCTGCCGCTGATTCAGTGGAGACCCGCTGACGGGGGGGGAAAGCTTCCGTCCGCAGGGACCCTATAAATCAAGGGCCTTGGGAGACCAGAGAACAGAACTGATCTGAATCCAGACCGGCGCGTGTGAGTAACAGCCCCTCCCCCCCAGCAAAGCCAGTGGGCGCAGCCATCTTGCCCCAAGGCGGAGAGCTAACACGCCGCTCTCGACCCCCATCTAGTGGCGACAGGCTGTAACTGCAACTGAATTCTACCACCGTGAGAAAAAACCGCTCCTCTACCATCCAGCAATTTATAAAAGCCCCAGACCAGAAGGAAAACAATAAAAACACAGAATTAAGTCCTGAGGACTTGGAATTAGGTAAACTAAGTGATAATGAATTCAGAGGAGCTATAATCAAAAAACTCAATGAGGTAGAGAGAAAGACAGAGAAACAAGCCGAGTTCTGGAGTTACTTCACAAAAGAGATTGAAATCATAAAGAAGAATCAAACAGAATTACTTGAGATGAAAAACACAATGGACCAGATAAAACAGAATACGGATTCCCTGAATGCCCGTGTAGACAACCTAGAGGAGCAAATCAGCATAATCGAGGACAGACAGGCTGAATGGCGCCAGACAGAGGAAGAAAGAGAACTAAGAATTTAAAAAAATGAGGAAAATCTCCGAGAGATAATGGAGTCAATGAGGAGTAAGAACATAAGGATCATAGGAATTCCCGAGAATATGGAAAAGGAAAATGGAGCAGAAAGTGTGCTTAACGAAATTATTGAAGAGAACTTCCCAAATCTAGGGATCAACGGAGAAATGTGTGTAGAGGAGGGTTTTAGATCTCCTAGATTTGTCAATGTAAAAAGACCCACTGCAAGGCACATAATAGTAAAGTTGGCAAATAGGAATGATAAGGAAAGAATACTCAGGGAAGTAAGAAAAAAAAGAGAATAACCTATAAAGGAGCCCCTATCAGACTGTCAGCGGATTTCTCTACAGAAACCCTACAAGCTAGGAGAGAATGGAGTGATATATTCAAAGCTTTAAAGGATAAAAACCTTCAGCCAAGAATACTCTATCCAGCAAGAATTTCCTTCAGATATGAGGGAGAAATTAAATCTTTTCCAGACAAACAAAAGTTAAGGGAATTTGTAACTAAAAGCCCTCCATTACAAGAAATCCTCAAGAAGGCTCTCATACTTGAAAAAAGAAAAAAGGGAGAAAAAGGACACAACCCACAGACTAGGGAGACCGATGGATAGAACCAGAACAGGATAGCAAATATTCAACTATAGCATTAGGGTAAAA
>NW_025792723.1:0-1788 GCF_021613505.1 Equus quagga | reverse complement strand
TAAGACGAGTTGGAATAAAAAATGAAAATAATTATTTAGTAGGGGAAGAGCAAAGGGTCTAAATCAGTATTGGTCGAGTAAGTAAGAGACCACCAGAGAATAGACTATATTATACACGAGATTCTAAATACAAACTTCAAGGTAGACACTAAAATAAAGTACAGAACAGAGTCACAAATCATAGATAAGGAAAAATCTAAGAAACCCAGCATAAGAAATTGCAGTATTAAATGGGTAGTCTAAAGCACACAGGAAAAGAAACACAGGAAAACAAGATAATGAGCGACAGATTGACAGCATTAAGTCCACATGCATCAATAATCACTCTCAATGTGAACGGATTGAACTCTCCAATAAAAAGACACAGAGTGGCAAAATGGATTAAAGAACAAGATCCAACAATTTGTTGCCTCCAGGAAACACATCTCAGCCCCAAGGACAAACACAGACTCAGGGTGAAGGGGTGGAGGACAATACTTCAAGCAAATAGCAAGGAAAAAAAGGCAGGTGTTGCAATTCTCATATCAGACCAAGTGGATTTCAAAATAAGACAGGAAAAGAGAGACACAGAGGGACAATATATAATGATCAAAGGGACACTTCATCAAGAAGAAATAACGCTTATAAATATCTATGCACCCAACACAGGAGCACCAAGATTCATAAAGCAACTATTAACAGACCTAAAGGAAGATGTTAAAAACAACACAATAATAGTAGGGGACCTCAACACCCCACTCACATCAATGGACAGATCATCCAGACAGAAAATCAACAAGGAAATAGTGGAGCTGAATGAAAAACTAAAACAATTGGACTTAATAGACATATGTAGATCACTCCACCCTGAAGGAGCTGAATACACATTCTTCTCAAGTGCACATGGAACATTCTCTAGGATAGACCATATGTTGGGAAACAAGGCAAGCCTCTACAAATTCAAAAAAATTGAAATAATAACAAGCATCTTCTCAGATCATAGTGCTATAAGGCTAGAAATTAATTACAAGAAAAAAGTTGAGAAAGGCACAAAGATGTGGAGACTAAACAACACACTACTGAACAAGCAATGGATCATTGAAGAAATTAAAGAAGAAATAAAAAAATACCTGGAAACAAATGAAAATGATAGCATGCCATACCAACTCATATGGGATACAGCAAAAGCTGTATTAAGAGGAAAATTCATCGCAATACAGGCACATCTTAACAAACAAGAAAAATCCCAAATAAGCAACCTTAAAGCACACCTAACTGAACTAGAGAAAAAAGAACAAATGAAGCCCAAAGTCAGCAGAAGGAGAAAAATAATAAAAATCAGAGCAGAAATAAATACTATTGAAAGAAAAAAGGCAGTAGAAAGGATCAATGAGACAAAGAGCTGGTTTTTTGAGAAGATAAATAAAATTGACAAACCACTAGCCAGACTTACAAAGAAAAAAAGGGAGAAAGCTCAAATAAACAAAATCAGAAATGAGCAAGGAGAAATAACAACAGACTCTGCAGAAATACAACAGATTATAAGAGAATACTACAAAAAACTATATGCCAACAGAATGGATAACCTAGAGGAAATGGATAAATTCCTGGACTCCTACAATCTCCCAAAGCTCACTCAAGAAGAGGCAGACAATTTGAACAGACCGATCACAAGGAAAGAGATTGAAACAGCAATCAAAAACATCCCAAAGAATAAAACCCCAGGACCAGATGGCTTTCCTGGGGAATTCTACCAAACTTTCAGAGAGGATTTAATACCTATCCTTTTCAAGCTATTCCAAAAAATTA
>NW_025792722.1:0-1772 GCF_021613505.1 Equus quagga | reverse complement strand
AATGCTAACATCTGTGTCAGTTCTAGGTTAGTTTAAATTGATTACTTTTCTCTGCCTTGTGGGTTGTACTCTTCATTTTTTTTGCATGAATGGTTATTTTTTACTTGATGTCAGATATTATGATTTTAGCTTATTCCTTGCTAGACATTTATGCATTCCACAAATATTTTTCACCTTTATTTCTGGGACACAAGTTATTTGGAAGTTGTTTGATGCTTTTGGATCTTGCTTTTAATATCTGTTAGGCATAATATTTCCTGTTTGGAAAATCTTTAGACCAAGGCAAATTATTCCCAACTTCTGAAATGAGACCCTTCTGCAGACTCTACCCAATTCCCAGCAAATTATAAGGATTTCCAGTCCGGCTGGTGGGACAGGCATTATTCCTAGCCCTGTAGAGCACTAGATACTATTCCCTGTAACCTTTTTGGGTTATTCTTTCCTGCCCTTGGATAGTTTCCTTGTGTGCAAGCACTGATGAGCTGAAGACTTGAGGGGAACCCTCTGCAGACTTCCAGTGCTTTTTCTGTTCAGCTGTCTTCTGTACGTGCCTTCCCCCTTAATTGGCTGTCCTGGCCTCCCCATTTCACAACTCTGTCCCCCTAACTCAGTGAGACTGCGGGGCTCTGTTAGGGCTCCTCCTCCCTGCCCTGTGTCCTGGACACTTTCTCCAGGAAGGAAGGTGGACAATTGTCGGCTTGCTTTACCTCTTCTTTCCCTTCTCTTAGGGATCACAATCCTTGTGCTGCCTGTTGTCCAAGGTCTCAATAGCTTTGTTTTATATATTTATCTGAAGTTGTAGTTGTTCAAGATAGGAGAGTAAATCTGGTTCTTTCTATTCCATTACGGCCCAAAGCAAAAGTCTGTAAACTGAGTTTTTAATTCAAATTGTTTTAATTTTAATTTCAAAAAACTTATTTGGTTGCTTTAAAGTCAGATAGGTTATATTTAATTTCCTATGTTCTGCAGGCATGGTTAATTTTGTCATTCTTTTTCTGCAGGCATTTTCAATGTTTCATTTTTTTCTTTATATCATAAATATGTTTATATGTTTACATCATGTCTTGGTTGTGTTGTAATCTATGTCTCATAATTCCAATATTGAAGTTTTATGAGCCTCTTTATACTAGCCTTTGTTGTTTGTGCTTCTCATTGTATTTTTCCATTTGCACTTCTGTGTTTCTTGCTATGAGCTGCTTTTTTTCCTTGCATAATTATTTGTGTAAATTCTTAGAAACCTAGGTTAAGCGTAGATTTCTGTAGAGATTTTTGTTTCTTTCTTCCAATTTTTAGGTCATCATCAATCCAGGCCAATTATAAACTAAATTCATGGCATGAAGTCATTTTGGTCCAAAATGGTAAAGCAAATTTTGAGTAAAATCACAGGAGAGGTAGCTATGGTTGCAAATTCTCAGAAACTGTTGTTTGCCCTTTTTATTTTTTTTGCTGACTCAAAGGCAAATTTTCTTAGACTACTTTGTTTTAGGGGACGAAGCAGATTTTGTTTAGTTTCACACTTACTGTGAGGATATGAACCTTGTTTCCCCAGATTTTTGTGGAGGGGATGTCTCTCATGCTCCCCACATGAATGAGCTCTGGGCATCACTTCCTGTCTACTGCAGCTCATGAACCCAAGACAACCAAAGCTAAGATTTTTCCAGATTTGGTAAACGCCCTAAGGATAAAAACAGCTTTTCTCTCTGGATTATTTGCCCACCTTTATGTATTGGTCTAAATCATTATTCTCTTGATTATTCTACTATACTTTTGGG
>NW_025792721.1:890-2383 GCF_021613505.1 Equus quagga | reverse complement strand
TGTTTGAGAACTACTGTGAAATAATTACAATTATTATTATTATATGAATGTCCCCGATAGCTGAAAAAGAAAAAATAAGATTTTTATGTTGACAACTATATATTTTTCCTTAAAGTCGTCTTTAATAAAGTATAATGTACTTTGAATAGAATTTTGACTTGAAAAATAAAGCTTCCTGGAAATGAAGCAAAGCTTTTAAGTGGACCTTCTGTACAATGAAGAATGAGTCCTGGATTCCTGCCAACGTGCCGGCGCTTCTGTCTCGATACCTGAGGCAGCAAACCTAACAAGAATAAATGCTGCCTCTGTGTGTGTGTGGAGGAGGCTCTCATGACATTGGTGTTGATGGGTTTTGAGAATGGGTTGGTACCTGTATAGGTCTGGAGAGTAGGTTTCAGACATGCCGGGTGAGGTTATTATTCCGCGTGAGCAGAAGTGGTCTGATTTGTGCCCCAGATGTCAGGGGCCTGCTCAATGTCGGGGACTGTGCTGGGAGCAGAGTCTGTTATTGCTACTGTAGTGTTTTTTGGAAGCAAGTTGTCATGGTTTTAAACTAATAGACATCATTCTTTTTGACTGCAGTTATCTAGCATCCAGCACACAAGAGGTCAATAAATGTGTAGGGCATGTTTGAAGACAATATGGAATTTTTGGTAAGGATGCAAGATTAATTAGAAAGCCGATAGAATCCTGGCAAAGCATGTGGCTAGGTGGTGTAACATGATGTGTTTGTGCCCTAGGATGTCTCTGGCCCTTTTGACCACAGTTCCTGGCAGGATGTTCCCACTTGCCATTATAAAGATGCAAAAAGGGCCATGCCCTTGGATTGTTTCCCCTTGGCTCCTGAATGATAGTTAAGGACCTGACATTTGAAGGTTGCTGTTTTGCCCTCATTTTAGGCACTTTTCCAGTGATTCCTGCTCCATCTCTCCCAACATTGAGTTAAATCTTTGCACTCCAACTCAAGCATGTTCTCCTTACTGTTGTTGTTCTGGATGACATAAGGACAGCCCTTTGAAAAAGAAAAGCTCTCTAGAGAGCCTAGAGAGGTAGAAGGTGTGTGCTTTCCCCCAATGGGAATTAGATGTTTAATATTCAATAAATACTAATGACAGGAAACTATTCTACTTTTTGTTAATCTTCTTCAGTAAATTTGTTAAGAATATTCTCAGCCACAGCATCTTTGTCATCTTGGAAACATCTATTGTGGATCATATTCTTGATTTCGTCTTCATGTAGGTACGTGGGCTTTGATGATTCTTTGCCAGAACTCCTGTCCTTCCCTGGCTCCCTGGCCCATAGCATGGGAACGAGTACGGCAGGGTCTGAAAATTAAGTTAGACATTGTTCGTGCTGGTAGATATTTAGGGTGAATATTAAACACTTACACACAGGAAAATGTTTATCAAAAAAGCCATATACATAAAGTGGGAGGATGTACTAGGTGGAATCATATAATTAAATGACAAGGTTCTTAGTTTGAGACTTCAGAA
>NW_025792721.1:0-880 GCF_021613505.1 Equus quagga | reverse complement strand
TCTCTCCTTGTCTTTTTTATCTTGAAGTCTGCTTTGTCTGATATAAATATGGCAACAATTGCTTACTTTATTTGCTGTTGTCTTGGAGTATCGTCTTCCATCCCTTCACACTAAGCATGTGTTTGTCTTTCAGCTGAGATGTGTTTCCTGGAGGCAGCATATTGTTGGGTCTTCTTTTTGAATCCACCCAGCTACTCTGTGTCTTTTGATTGGAGAATTCCATCCATTTACATTTAGAGTTATTATTGATATTTTAGGGCATAATACTTCAATTTTATCTGTTGTTTTCCAGTTGTTCTATGTGTTCACTGTTTCCCTTCCCTTGTATGTCTGACTGCTACTTCACTTGGGAAGTTTTCTGTGGTGATTTTGTCAGTTTTCTTTTTATTTATGAATTGTGGCTCTGCTCTAATTTTTTGTTTAGTGGTTACTGTTACATTTGTATAAAACATCTCATAGGTGAGATAGTCCATTTTCTGACAGCCTCTTTTCTCCATTAGCCTAAGCCGTTTCCATCCCTTTCCTGCACCCTGTCCTGTTTTTCATACACTTTTGTTTCTTAGTAAGTTCTTTCTTGCATTGAGTGGAAGTGTGCTTTCTTATTTCTCCTACCCATCCTGCATTTTGGAGACACATAGTACAGGCTGAATCCCAGTTCCACGGAATATCCTTAGAAATATGCAAAGATGGTCATCAAGTCTTCTCAGTCTTTTTGAGTTGAAACACCTCCAGTTCGTCAGCCATCCCTTACAAAACATGACTTCATGTCAGGTCACCACATTGGTGGTTTCTTTGTTTTTAATTCATTTTTAAGCTGTAGAATTTGGAAGGAAATGCACTACTCTAGGCATGGCTTGATTAGCAAAAGACTCATGTCTCA
>NW_025792720.1:0-22669 GCF_021613505.1 Equus quagga | reverse complement strand
TTAAAAGAATCCTATGCAAATGGGCCTTTATCTGGGCAGTAGTCTTTATGGTCTCACTTTGCTCCAGTTTCTGTAACTCATCTCCCATGTTTTCCCTAACTTCCAACTGAGAATATGACCATTCAGTCCAGGTTTGGCATGGATTGAAAGCAGAGTGTGTGGATGGACAGATGTTACAGAAATGATTTTGTCTATTTGTAGGACTGTGGGAGCCACATGAATATTCGGGAAATTTTATAACATTTGCCTTGACTTTGCGCGATCATTACTGGTGAGGAAATATTGAGGCAGAACAGATCTCCATTCAGCTACCACATATCCAAGGTTGCCCGAAAATATATTTTGGGAATTTCATCTCCTTCCTTGGCTTTCAACGAGAAGGCAGAGGCCGTAGAAACATGGATCATTCCTGCCGCTCAGCCCAGCTGACGTACCCAGGAGGACAAGCAGCCTTCCAAGCCAGTGGTTGCTAGGGTAACAGCTTCTCCACCCTGGTGCCCACTTCTCTTCCTTCCTCTTCTGCAAGAAGATCCTAGAAGGAATCTGGAGAGCTACTTCCGAGGTTTTTTTAAAAATAGAGGGACGGGCCAGGTTAGAGACGTCACAGAAACCACCTAATTATTCCCTATCCTTCCCTGAAGAGGGGGAAATGCATGCTTCTCTTTTTCAGGGAGATTGGGAATGGAAACAAAGATATTCTTCAGACAAAAATATTCAATGAAAAGAATCATAATGTTGGTGGAGGCATGAAGAATGTTTGAGAGAGGAAGATGGATTTCCTCATCTCATTCCTCAAAAACCAGTGTGTTTCCCAAAAGCTGACAACAGCCATGGTGTAATCCAGCTCTTTCTCACAATGAAATCTGTTCTCTTAACCTCTATGCTCTGGCCTCAGTGCACACATCACATGTAGAAACTTTTGGTCTGGCTTTTCCCTCGAATCAGTAGCAACATTCAAATTGGGATTTTAGAAACACTTGGGAAATTAAGTCGCATAATTTCTTTGAAAAATCTTGGCAGAGGACAGCCTGGACATGTGGGAGCCAATTTCCACCACAGACAATCGAAAGATAAATATAAGAGTTGTGTCAGTAACTCTTGTTCTCAACAGTGACCAATTAACTGCCCCCAGGGTTCCAACCCTGCCTTTACTTTGTGCCCATCCCCTCAGCTCTTAATGAGGTTTGGGAGCCTGCCCTCTCTGCTCACTGGCTGGGCACATCCTGCTTGGTAACCACACACAGTCTTGTGGGAAGACTACCACAGAAGCCTGAGACCTGCATGTTGGGAGCTGCTCGACAGTGATTCAGTAGAGCAAGGATGCTTCTCCACATGGGAAGGTGAGGGTATGATGGAGGAGCATAGTGCAATAAAGCGTATCTTGGAGCAGATGCGCCCATGACAGTGGAGAACTCCAGCAGAAGGAGCCTTTTCTCAGCAGATAGAGGGCTGCACTCAGGAGAAGCTGCCTGCTCCTGTGAGCAGGTAGAGTAGGTGGGCAGCAACGTTGCATGTGAGGTGGGCATTTACCCACTGTGGGATGCAGAGCCAGACCTTTCATCAAAACCCTGATAGTCCTGGAGTCAAGTTCTTGTCCAGAATCGGGGCCAGTGAAATGTGGTTGTTTTATTCTGCCTCCTATTTTGTGGGGATTCAGTGGTTAAGACTGCCATGTAGCCTTGTTGTGGTATGAAACATTCTGGGCTTTAAAACAGGGCTTTGCAGCCAGGGACACTGGGAATATGGGGTCCATATTCACCCCACTGTGGGAAAACAGGCTGTGACAAATGAGTTTCCTTTTACTCCCCTTTCCCCTGAGTCCACAGGAAGCTCTTGATTTCCTGGAAGAGAACAGTTACAAGAGGAGGAAGCCATGCCCCAGTGAGTTGACTTGTGCGTGTTCCTGGCTTCAGGGAATGGGGTAGCTCCGTGGGCCCACTGCTGTCAACTGGAACAGAGGCAGAGGCCCCTTCAGGCTGCCCTCTTGGCATTGTCACACAGAGGTGAGGACTCTGGTTGCATGAGCAGCACTTTGGAGAACTTGGTTCATGGCAGGTTAGTGAGAGAGACACATTTCACACTGCAGACCTTCAGCTTGGTGTTGAGATAAGAGAGCCCAACATGGTGAAGTGATTTTTTGAGTGAACTGAAGGGAGAAGGAGAGCGTTCATTGGGCTTTGATGTAAGAGTGAGTGCATGGGGGCCATCTTCCCAGAATATCCTTCCTAAGAGAGCTAATCTGGGACTCCTGTCACTCCCCATCCCTCTTACACGCCAGCATGGAGCTCAGGAAAGTGGAGTAAGTCCTGGATTGACAACTTATACGCTGTTGTTGAGCTCCCCAATGTCTCTGGTCTCCAGCCTCTTCTACAAAATGATTGTGCTAAAGCTAATCAACTCTAGGGCCTGTGTCATTCTGTAGGTCAGTAATTCATCAATGATATTAACTTAAGGATAGAAAAAGTAAGGTAAATAAAGCTAACCTTTCATTTAAAGTTGAGAGATCAGCAACAAAATCTTTGTTCCTATTTTAAAATATTTTGTCATATCATTTAGAAACAGCAGGGGCTTGCAATTTGGCCAGATGTAGCAAAAGTCCCAGCCTTGTGACCTTACCTTTCTATGCCTCAATTTCTGCTTCAGTAGAAGAGGGGGTAGGGGCAACCAAACCCTCATGATTATTGTGGGGAGGAAAGAAATACTGAATTTCAGTGAGCAGCACAGGACCAAATGAGTAAAGTTCTCAACTAATGATGATGATGACGATGATGATGATGTTGATGATGACCTGGACCAGAGAATTTGTTGCATGTTTTAAAAAGAATATTCAAAGAGAATATTGCCTATATTACTGTTATGTTTATTTACAAATTGATAATATTGAAAAACAAATGAAAGTTTTATAACTAAGAAAATTTTAGTACCACTGTCTAGTGATCAAGCTAGATGCAGGAGCATCTTAATGATCATAATATTCCAATTAGACTTTGAGGAACACACAGGAAACATTGGCATCCCATGCCAAGTGAGTTACTTGCTTTATCTTACTTATTTCGCGCAAGACCATGAACAGGTAGATCCTATTACCTTCATTGTACAGAGGGGGAAAGTGAAGTTTAGAAAGGTTAACTACCTTTTGAAAGATGACCTGTCTCAGGGGTTAGAGATTAGTATTGAACTGAGGTGCTTCCGATTCAAGAAACAATTCGCTGGACCACTTTGCTACCTGCCTAGCCACATTCTCAGGTAGTCAAATAACTTGATCTTCAGAGCCAGCTGTGATCTCTTTATCGTAGGTTAAGACCAGCAGGTGATGCCGCAAAGGAAAGAGATGACCACAGAAATGGGGAATGGGACAATGGTCCAAGAATTCACCTTGGAGGGGTTTCCTGCTGTCCAGCACCTGGGAAAGGTCCTCTTCATGGTGCACCTGCTGGCGTACCTGGCTTCCCTCACAGGCAATGTGGTCATAGTCATCATCACCTGTGCGGACTCCCTGCTCCAGACACCTATGTACTTTTTCCTCAGCATCTTCTCATTCACTGAGTGTTGTGTCACAAGTTCTGTTATTCCTAAGTTGCTGGTCATCTTTCTTTTAGGCCCGCAAACGATTTCCTTTCCTGCCTGTTTCATACAAGCTTTTGTCTTCTTATTTCTGGGAGCAGCAGGTTTCTTCCTCATGGCAGTGATGTCTGTGGATCGGTACGTGGCCATTTGCAAGCCTCTGCATTACCCGACCATCATGAACCTGAGGACTGGCCTCCTCCTGGTCACTGCCTGCTTTTCTTTGGGCTTGACCCTCATCACTGGTCTGGTGGTGAAGGTTTCCCAGTTATCCTTCTGTGGTCCCCATGTCATCCCTCACTTCTTCTGTGACCTTGGCCCCCTGATCCATCTCTCCTGTTCTGACACCACATCTGTTGAAACCTTGACTTTTGTCCTCGCTTTGTGTATCCTTTTGACATCCCTCATCATAACCATCATTGCATACAGCAACATAGTAGTCACCATCATCTGCCTCCCATCAGCCAAGGAGCGACGGAAGGCTTTCTCCACCTGCTCCTCTCACCTCATTGTTCTCTCTCTGATGTATGGCAGCTATGTCTTTATATATGTGAAACCAAAGCAAACAAACAGGCTGGAATCCAACAGGGGAGCTGCCCTTGTGACCACAGTGGTGACTCCGCTGCTGAACCCTGTCATCTACACTCTGCGGAACAAGCAGGTCCACCAGTCTCTGAGAGAGATGATGTGCAGAATCAAAATATCAAAATAAAATAAAGTCGCAGGACCTTGGAGTGGAAGTCTTCAGAGAACCACGTATGTTTATTCCAGCCGATGCAGCTCTCCACAGTGTTCCCAGTGTTTGTTTGCACATTCTTAGAAAAATGGAAATCTGCATTTGCAAGGCGAAATCATACCTCTCCCTAAATATTCCATATGTTGACAACAATTTATTTTAATAGCAAAATGCTTTGCTGAATTTATATGCTCCCCTCTGATTTAAAGAATGTGTCGAAATTTTTAAAACTTAGTAATTTATACTCTTTTTATTTTACTTCTCTCTAGCCATACACGTGGTTCAAGAGGACAAATAACTATTCAATAAAAAACATTTAATTAATTTAAATAATGGAAGACTGTTTATTAGGTTGTGGTTATGAAGGAACCAATGGAAATAGTAACAATGCTCAGGTCCACATTCCCTCCTCACCTAGCACAAGGAAATAATAGTCATAGCACCCTTCACCTGGAATATAAATGGTTTGCATCAGATGGGCTCCTAATTGCTGTTTTTGGCCCTTGTCATAGCTACACATTTATGCATCATTCCCCCTGCTGGAGAGAAATAGAAATGTTTCCATCTTGGACCATTCTCTAAGGAGAGGTAAAACCTAAAGCATCCCACAGCTGACCAATACTCCTATTTTTCTAAATTATTTATTCTAGCTCCAGCCCCTCAGATGCATGGCGCATATTTATAATTGCTTCTTATCCTAAAGCTGTTACTACTGCATGTGTGTCTATTAGGGGAAGGGACCATGAATCTCTGGAAGAAATCATACAGATATGGAAAGAGGATGATTTCTTTCAAAGACTCAAGGTGATGGAATCTAAGTTATTTGCTTATCTACTTCATATTACTGATCATAACAATTTAAGCGACGCAAACACTTTTTCCTGGTGGACCTGTGTTGTCAACTACAAGGTTATCTTCTAATTGATAGTGTAATCTATTCTAACCCCAAATTTCCATTATCTCAATCCTTAGCCTTTGTACATTTTGACCTCCTATTTCCAGGGTAGAAATGTGTCTTTGTTGCTTCAGAGGAAATGCCTCTAAAAAGATTAACTCAATGTTTCTTGTGTTTGTTTCTTAACCCAAACTCTGAGTTAATTAATCACAAATACATTTTATGAAATATGTTCCACACCATGATTGGATCATTCTTGGCCTTGCAAGTCCTATTACAAAGTTTAGATTTCATCTTATTGACAGTGAAGAATTATCAACAACGTCTAGAAAATCACAGATGTGTTATGATTAGCTATGTATTATTGTACGTAGATGCGGACATTTTATCAAAAAGATTGGAAAAGCCAAGAGCAGAGTAAGAAAGTAGATAAAGAGACTGTTACGTAATTTGGGAGAGAGATAATGATGGTTTAGGGAAGTGGCAGTGGGAATGGAACTCAAAGGGACCAATAGCAGACGCTGAACCATTTTGCCTTGGACAAGCCCTGGGTTCTAAGTCTGGTGCTGCCTTCAACTAACTGACCAACTTCCCAAAACTCTTAAATCACCTTATCCATAAAATGTGGAGATTGAGGCAGATAAGCCCTAGGATCCTCTTGAAAATGGCTCATGGGTGTAAGATCATGATGCTGCAGAACATGGAAATAATGGGCTACCTGGAGAGTTGAACTATGGAGGGTGAGCCTCTTCAAGGTTTTAATCAAGACTTGAGAATAATTGATTACACATAAACCAATCATGTGAACTCTATATTAATTTAAGATACACTGTGATTGAAGCGTGAGCTTGACAAATAGAATAATGAAGACCACAAATTCATAACTGAATCTATGAATCCAGGCTGGACATGGCCAGCCATAGATGGTACCCAGGGAAAGACAAACCCTGATGTGGAGATAAATGCAGTAGATTCTACTAGTGGAAAACATTTTATTGAGAAAAATCCCCTGAGCTAGATCTACGTTGAAGACACTTCCAATCATAACTTTTTAAAGTACTTTATAGAAGTAAGATTGGCATACAAAAACTTGTAGATATTTAATATATAAGACTTGGTATGTTTGGAGGTAAGTACACACCCAAGAATCTATCGTTACTATCAATGCCATAAACCTGTCTATCACCTCGAAAAGTTTCTTGCCGCCTCTTCGTTGTCTTTTTCCTTATGTGGTTAAGAGCACTCCAGATAAGCTCTACCCTCCTAGAAAATTTTTAAGCAGCTGGACAGCGGCCGGGGTGGGGTGGGGACAGCCAGAGGGCATAAGCGGGTTGGGGTGGGGACCAGAGCGGTGTGGAGGGACCCTGGTTGGGGGCGGTTGCAAAACAGGAGGGAACCACAAGCAGGAGGCGAAAGCCTACAGCACTGGCTATTCCCCGGTGGTCTCCCATCCAAGTACTAGCCAGGCCCCACCTGCTTAACTTCCGATTGGACGAGAACAGGCGCATTCACGGTGGTACCGCAGTAGACGTTAGCCACTAAAGAAGCCCCGTGGTGTCTCCTTGCCCCGGGTTATCGCGCGCCCCAGGCCTGTGTGACGCGCACCAGCCACCGGTGCCCCTTGCGCCTGCGCTCCGCCACCTGCCGCCTGCCTGCTACAGCCTCCCGCCCCCACCGCGGCCAGCCAGCCGCCAAACCCTGGGGTGCGCTGCCCTGCTGCGCGCCCAGAGCTCAGGAGTCCTAGGGCACGAGGGCGCGGGGAGAGGGGTAGCTACTGGACAGGGAGCAAGTATAGGGGCTCTCCAGGCTCTCTGTCTGCTGGATCGGGTGATTGATCGTAGGTGATTGGGCTGCGCGGGGGCACGTGGCCCGAGGCGTCGTGCCAGAAGGTCTTTGGGAACCCGGCTCCTGCTCCTCAGAGTCCTCTTCTGCCAGAGGAGCCTCCCAACAGTTGCCCTGGCCCCGCCGCTCTGGCCCGGCCCCAACTTGCCCAAACCCACCTGGAGCCACCAGTGCGACCAGAGGGCCTCTCATGACATTGGATTTGGCATCAATTTCTGGAATATCACACCAAAAACATAGACAATAAAAGAAAAATAGTTAAACAAGACGATCAAAATGCAAAGCTTTTTTTTCCTGCACAAAACATTCTGCATTAAAGAACACTGTCCACATAGTGAAGAGACAACCCATGCAATGAGAGAAAATGTTTGCAGATCATGTATATAAGGGATTAATATCGAGATTATATGGACTCCTACAATTTAACAAGAAAAAATTTAACCACAGTAGTCAAAATTGTGGAAAGGGATTAAATCAAATTTCTCCCGGTAAGATATACAAATGGCCAATAAGTAGGTGAAAAGATACTTCACATTAGCAAGCGCTATGGAAATGCAAATCAAAATTGCAATGAGATACACTCAGACTCCTTAGGATGGCTATTATGAAAACGACATAAAATAACAGTGTTGATGAGGAGCTGGATAAATCAGAACACTTCTGCGCTGCTGGTGGAAAGGTAAAATGTTGCAGCCACTGTGGAAAACAGTATAGCGGTTTCTCAAATAATTTAACACTGAATGCCATATGATCCAGCCTTTCTCCTTATGGGTATACACCAGAAGAAAATTAAAATCAGGGGCTTAAACAGATATTTTACACCAACATTGGTTTTACACCAATGTTCATAGCAGCATTATTCACAATAGCCAAAAGTTGGAAACAACCCTAGTGTTCATCAGTAGATAAACGGATAAACAAAATGTGGTACTTACAATGGAATATTGGTCAGCCTTAAAAAGGAATGAAATGAGAAATGATACAATATGGATGAAACATGTTGAACATTATGCTAAGTGAAATAAGCCAGTCAGAAATGGACAATTATTGTATGATTCATGTATATGAGCTACCTAGAGTAGTCATATTCATAAAGATAAAAAATACATTGGTGGCTGCAGATAGCAGGGAATGGAGAGTTAATGTTTCATGGGTACAGAGTTTCAGTTTGGGAAGATGAGAAAGTTCTGGAGATGGACAGTGGTGACAGTAGCAAAACATTATGATGTACTTAACGCTGCTGGACTGTACGCCTAAAAGTCACTAAAAGGGAAGTGAATTTTATGTTATATACATTTTACCACAATAAAAAGCACTTTTCTAAAATACAATTACTAGAAAACTGAATGAAGTAAAGAAGAAAAGATACATTTATTTTATGTATTTTTACCACAATAACAAAAAGAGCCTTATATCTAGCAAAACTACCTTTCAAAGATGAAGGTGATATAAAGACATTCCCAGATTACTACAACTGAGAGAATTCTTTGCCAGCAGGCCAACCTTAAAAGAAACACTAAAGAAAATGCTTCAGCATGAAGCAAGTTACATCAGAGAATAATTTGAACCCACTCAGAAAAACAAAGAGGACCAGTAAATGTAATTATATAGATAATTATGAAAGACAGTACACTTCAGGACAGTCATACATTTTTCTCTTTTCTTCTCTTAGCTGATTTAAAAGGCAATTGCATTGTCTGTATGTATAGACATGTAAAATTGTATTTGATAGACTTACGTACAAATGTAGCATATTTTACAATAACAGCACAAAGGATGTTGGCAGGAGAAAAACTGTATAGGAGGAAGGAAACGACGCCAGATGCAGTTCAAATCTACAAAGGAAGTGAAGAAAGCCAGGAAAAATGAATAAAGTTAACATAACAAATTCTATAAATATAGACATACTCTTCTTTCTTCTCTCAGTTTCTTTAAAAGACATAAAATAGTGGCCAGCTGATGAGATAGTGGTTAAATTCCCACGTTCTGCTTCAGTGGTCCGGGGTTCACTGGTTGGGATCCAGAGTGTAGACCTATGCACCACATGTCAAGCCATGCTGTGGCAGGCATCCCACGTACAAGTCAGAGGAAGATGGGCACTAATGTTAGTTCGGGGCTAATCTTTCTCAGCAGAAAAAGGAGGATTGGGGGAAGATGAGAGCTCAGGGCTAATCTTACTCAAAAAAATAAAAAACAAAGACAAAATTAAAGTAATGATTATAAAAATATATTTTTAGGTTTGTAATACATGTATTACAAAAGCATAATATGTATAACAGTAATATGTATAACAGTAACCGGACAAAAGAGGGGAGGAGAATAGGCCTATGTGGGAGTAACTTTTCTATATCTCACTGGAATTAAATTTGCATAAATCTGAGGTACATTGTGATAGGTAAAACATATATTGTAAACCCGATAGCATACACTAAGAAAACTCAAAATATAGCAAAAAATGATTAAAAGAGTTAACATATCACATTAGAAAATATTCACTTAATGGAAAAGAAAGTAGTAGAGGAGAAACAGAAAAAAAGAAAGACATGAGACTTATACAAAATAAGAAGTAAAATGGCAGTCATAAATCCAATCCAGTGATGGCATTGGGGAATTCAAAAATATGTGGAACTTAAACAATACCTTCCTAAAAAACCAATAGGTCAAAGAAGAAATCACAAGGGAAATCAGAAAATACTTTGCGGTGAATGAAAATGATGCAACATAGTAAAAATTATGGGATGCAGCTAAAGCACTACTTAGAGAGAATTTTATAGCTGCAAACACCTATATTAAGAATGAAGAAAGATCTCAAATAAATAAACTAAACTTCACCTTAAGACACTATCAAAAGAAGAGAAAACTAACTTAAAACAACAGAAGAAAGGAAATAAGAGCAAAGTGGCAAGAATGAAATAGAGGATGGAAATTCACAGAGAAAATCAATTAAACCAAAAGTTGGTCTTGGAAATGATCAACACAACTAAGAAACCTTCCACTAAAATAATGAGAGCGAGACTGATTGAGGGGTTGGAGGAGAGACGAGACACAGGTGTCTAAAATCAGGAAGGAAAGAGGGACATCAGCACTGACCTTACAAAAATAAGAATGATTATAAGGAAATTCCATGAACAACTGCGCACCAAAGAATTACATAACTAAGAGAAATGGACAAATTCCTGGAAAAACACAAGCCACCAAAACTGACTCAAGAAGAAATAGACAATCTGAATAGACCTATAACAAATGAAAAGATCAAATCAATAATCAAAAAACCACCCAAGAAGAAAAGCCCAACCCAGAAGCCTTCCCCACTGACTACTACCACACATTCAAGGAAGCATTAACACCAATTCTTTACAAACTTTCCCAAAAAGTAGAAGTGAGGGAACATTTCACAACCCGTTTTATGAGGCTAGTTTTACCCTGAAACCAAACCAGAAAAGGACATGATAAGAAAACTAAAGATATTAATCTTAGGAATACAGTTACAAATATTCTCAGAAAAAATACTAGCACTGAACAGAGCAAATTTAAAAACAATAGTGGTATACACCATGACTAAGTAGGCTTTGGAAGGACAGCTTCACTGAAAATCAGCTAAAGTAACACTCTGTATTAATAGAATATAGGAGAAAAAATGAAAAGTCAATTGATGTCAGAAAAACAGCAGTTAAAAAACTCCAAACATATTTTCATGATAAAAACACTAGAAAACAACAAGAATAAAAGGAACTTTCTCAATTTGGTAAAGGGCATCAATGAGAATACCACAGCTAACATTAAACTTAATTATGAAAGGCTATATGCTTACCCCTTAAATCAGAAACAAGAAAGGATGCCTGCTTTCACCACTTCCATTCAACCTTGTACTGGAGGTTCTGGCCCAGGCAATTAGGCAAGAAAAAGAAATCAAAGGCATCTAGACAGATGAATAAGAGGTAAAACTATCTCTATTCTCACATGACATGATCTTGCATAAAAGGAATACACACACACCTACACACAACCACACACTCACATGCAAAGTAATTAGAATTAGTCAATGAGTTCAGCAACTTTGTAGGTTATAAAATTAAAATACATAAATCAAATGTTCTTCTATACACTAGCAATGAGCAAACTGAAAATGAAATTGAAAAACAATTCCATTTACAGTAGTATCAAAAAGAATAAAATACCTAGAAATAAATATAACCAGGGAGGTGAAAGACATGAACGGTGAAAACAGTGAGACAATGATGAAAGAAATTAAAGACACAGAAAAATAGAAAGATATTCCATGGGCCTGGATTGAAAGAATTCATACTGTGAAAATGTCCATACAGCCCAAAGTGATCTACAGAGCCAATGCAGTCCCTATCAACGTTCCAACAGTATTTTTCACAGACATAGAAAAGCAATCCTTAAATTTGTATGGAACCATGAATAGCCTAAACGATCTTGAGAAAGAAGAACAAAGGTGGAGGCATCACACCTCCTGATGTCAAACTATATGACAAAGCTGTAGTAATCAAAACAGTAGGTACTGGCATAAAAATAGACACATAGACCAATGGAACAGAATAGAGAGCCCAAAAATAAACCCACATATATACAGTCAAATACTCTATGACAAGGGTGCCAAGCATACACAATGGGGAAAGAAAAGTCTCTTCAGTAAATGATGTTGGGCTAACTGATGTCCACAGCAAAAGAATGAAAGTGGACCTTTATCCTACACCACTTACAAAATCAACTCAAAATGGATTAAAGACTTAAACACAAGACCTGAAACCGTAAAACTCCTAGAAGAAAACAGAGGGTAAAAGCTCCTTGACATTGGTCTTGGTGATGCTTTTTGGATATGACAGCAAAGCACAAGCAACAGAAGCAAAATTAAACAAGTGGGACTCATCAAACTAAAAAGCTTCTGCACAGCAAAGGAAACAATCAACAAAATGAAAAGGCAACCTACCGAATGGAAGAAAATATTTGCCAGCCATATATCTGATAAGGGTTTAATGACCAAGATATGTAAGGAACTCATATAACTCAATAGCAAAAAAAGCAAACAACCCGATTAAAAAAAGGGCAAAGAATCTGAAGAGTGATTTTCCAAGGAAGACATACAAATGGCCAAACAAGGACATGAAAAGGTGCTCAACATCGCTAATCATCAGGGATGAATCTCAAAACCACAACGAGATACCTCATGATTCTTAGGATGGCTATTATGCATCAGATAAGAGATAAGTGTTGGCCATAGGGTGGAGAAAAGGGATCCCTTGGCTACAGCTGATGGGAATGTAAATTGGTGCAGCCATTATGGAACACACTATGGAGTTTCCTCAAACATTAAAAATCGAACTACCATATGATCCAGCAATCCCACTTCTGGGTATGTGTCCAATGGAATTGAAATCACTATCTTAGAAAGATATCTGCACCCTCATGTTCACTGCAGCATTATTTACAAGAGCCCAGATATGGAAACAATCTAAGGGTCCATCAAGTGATGGATGGGTAAAGAAAACATGGTATATATATATACACAGTGGAATATTATTCAAGGAATATTATAAAAGGAATCCTGCTATTTGTGACAACACGGATGGACCTTGAGGGCATTATGCTAAGTGAAATAAGTCAGATAGAGAAAGACAAAGACTGCGTGATCTCACTTATATGTGGAATCAAAAAGAAAAAACAAAAGCAAAAACAGAATGTATGGGTATAACAAACAGATTGGTAGTCATGAGGTGCTGCATGTGGTGGGGGAGTTGGAGAAATGTGTGAAGGCAGTCAAAAGTTACAAACTGACAATTATAAACTAGTAAGTCCAGGAGATGTAAAGTATAGCACTGGTGGTTGCGAGGGGCTGAGGGGTGGGGTAAATGGGTAGTTGTTGGTCAAAGGGTACCAACTCTCCATTATAAGATGAGTAAGTTCTGAGGATCTAAGGGACAGCATTGCGACTATGGTTAATAATACTGCATTGCATACTTGAAAGTTACTATAAGAGTAGTTTTAATGTTCTTGCCATGACGACAAAATAGTAATGATGTGAGGTGAAGGATGTGTTAACTACTCTTATTGTGGAATATTTTTTGTCACATATATGTGTATCGAATCATTCCTTTTTACACCGAAACTTACACAATGTTATATGTCATTTATATCTCAACAAAGCTGGGAGAAAAAGACAATATTCTACTTCATAAAATGTTTTGGAAATTATTTTATTAACCCTTTTCATACTTTTGGAGGAGTGGAAAATTTGTATCTTTTCTCTCTTAAATGAAGCACTGAGATGTACCACAAGAAAGCATCACAGCCACTATGGACCCGATGTCACTGAAGTGATAGAGGGATAGAAATCAAGAGTATAGAGAACATCATTTGGTAGAAAGCTGCAAAGTTGCACACAAGAAGAATGTGGCTAGTGTGTTAATGGGAGAGCAGTGGATGGATGATCCAAAAGCCAAGATTCTGAAGTTCTTAGAGCTGCCTTGAACCTAGAACCTTTTCCACATTCACTGGCCATGAGCACTAGGCCTACTATGGCTCTCCTTTGAGGGTTTCTATGAATGAGATGCCACACATGAAATAAAACCCCCTCATTGACTGAAGTTCATTGGATTTCCATTCTTTTCAAAACAAAGAGTCAAACTAAATATGTGTGAGGAGAAAGCAGAACTGAGCCCACCCAGCTCCTCTAGTTTTGTCTGGATGTGTCTTCCCCCATCAGCAGACTTGATGCACAAAGGTGAGGCACACTGCCAGAAGAAACCAGACTTCTGAGGACATGGCACTTGCTTACCCTGGCAGTGTGCCTCCTGATCAGCCTGAGCATGGGCTCCCTCACTGTGCCTGCACTGGCCCCTTTCCTCAAAAGAATGTGCTCGACCTGGCAGTGTGCCTCCTGATCAGCCTGAGCACGGGCTCCCCCACGGTGCCTGCACTGGTGCCTTTCCTTCCCTGCCTTGTGGATGACTTGACCTCCACATAAGGAAGAAGAGACAGATAGCTACCTCTGCCAAAATTGAGCATTCCAGTCCCTTTAGGAGGTTGAAGAATTTCAGTTTGTCTCCTCTGTTTCCTGAGAATTCTTCTCAGGAGTTTTGCCTCCAAGCAGTGACAAGATCTGGCGAAGAAGACTGAATCTGATGGTGTTATAATTCTAGGAAACATCTCCCTAACGCCTACACAAACAGGTCTGATCACCCTGAGATCCCCACATTTATATGTGTGGAAAGAGATCAATCTGGTTTACTGAGTCTTAGGAATCTCAGAAACTGACTTCATGTCACACCTCAATATAATGCTAATTGGTGAGGTGATGTCTCAAGCCCAGCCAAAAGGATCACATTTCCTAAAGGGGATTATATAAATTAGTTTTCTCTCTCCACTGCACATCTTTCATCTTCTCATCTAAGAAGGATCCCTTCCCATAACAGTAAAACACTATATCACATAATAAGCTGTGAGGGTGTCATCAGGAGAGGCATGAACTTATGTGAACTTCACCCCCATTTCAAAGGAGTTTGTTGTTGCAAATTTTATTGGGGGGTCTTCAATACTTTGTGTCAAATCTTGACCTTGCAAAACGTCACATTCACCATTTCATGCTGGAAAGGTCTTGAGATGAAGGTGCTTAGGAATTTTGGTACTAAGGACACCACTTAAAACCACACGTGTTCTCCCCAAAACCTTGAGCCTCCACACATCAAAGGTGAGACAAACAGAAGAAATCCCACCAGGAAAGTAATAAAAGTGAAGATGCAGAATCTTACAACATAGCTTCTTTTGAGATTTACAGATGGCTTTTTCCACCTCTTCCTATTCCATCCACAGTATTCCTCTTAATCATTCTATAGTGGGAGGTTCATTAAAAAAGAAAAGATTTCTTTTTCCCTTGCTTGAATAAAAAACAAAATAAGAAATTCAGATCTCATAAATTATCTTATACCTCATCTTTCCCTCCTGGTCCCAGGTTGGAAGATCCTTACACTAATATGCTTTCCCTCACATGGTGGATGGTATTGGGTATGATATTAACGAGCCCTCTGGATCAGAACTCATGTGTTCTGGGTCCCCATTGGGATTGTTGCCTTCTTTTTATGGAAATTTCATGAAGAGTTAGTTTGGTTCTCAACGTATTATCAGTTTTACAGCAACTCCACCGTCAGACTGGTGTTCGGGCTGCTGACACTGCTTCTCCCCATCCCAATCCCCATTTCCTGTTCAACTTAGCATCCGCTAGTCTCTCTCACAATATCACCCACAATATCATGGGTGATAGGATTGACCTTTCATTAGGCCCTACTTAGTCTTCTTACTAAGGCATATAATACAAGACATCGAAACTTTTCTATGAACAGATCATATTAATCAGGTACATTTTAAACCAAAATATGCTTATTATATAAATTCTGAATATTAGTGTAGCCTAATTTTTGAAAAGTGGCACAGGGACAGAGTGGTAAGCATAACAATATGCTGCAGAGGAAAAGTCACAAGCTGATGTTTGCTTTTTGTCTCCGTTGTTAGATAATCAGAAACACAACTTTAAGAGCTATCTCTTTCATTAACAAGCTAATAAATCCTCAAAGCACAAGGAATACTGAAAAATTTCACAAATAAACGAAATCTCAAGGTGTCATTGAAAAGCACAAAGAAATACTGGGTATTGGAGAGCTGTGAAGGCACTATCCAGAAAAGAGAAATATAGACAAAGGAAGCTTTGAAATATTTCTTGGTGCCAGGTCAGCACCCCTTAGGCTAGATGGATGATATAGTTAGTTCACCCCATCTGAGCTTCCCCTTTGTAAGCCTTTCACCAAATACATGCCAGTCCTCTCTCCTCCCAGTCTTGGCATTGGGACTTGCTCAGGTGGCACAGGTATTTCTGCACCATGAAGCTGGCACTGAATAAATTTAAAAGAATCCTATGCAAATGGGCCTTTATCTGGGCAGTAGTCTTTATGGTCTCACTTTGCTCCAGTTTCTGTAACTCATCTCCCATGTTTTCCCTAACTTCCAACTGAGAATATGACCATTCAGTCCAGGTTTGGCATGGATTGAAAGCAGAGTGTGTGGATGGACAGATGTTACAGAAATGATTTTGTCTATTTGTAGGACTGTGGGAGCCACATGAATATTCGGGAAATTTTATAACATTTGCCTTGACTTTGCGCGATCATTACTGGTGAGGAAATATTGAGGCAGAACAGATCTCCATTCAGCTACCACATATCCAAGGTTGCCCGAAAATATATTTTGGGAATTTCATCTCCTTCCTTGGCTTTCAACGAGAAGGCAGAGGCCGTAGAAACATGGATCATTCCTGCCGCTCAGCCCAGCTGACGTACCCAGGAGGACAAGCAGCCTTCCAAGCCAGTGGTTGCTAGGGTAACAGCTTCTCCACCCTGGTGCCCACTTCTCTTCCTTCCTCTTCTGCAAGAAGATCCTAGAAGGAATCTGGAGAGCTACTTCCGAGGTTTTTTTAAAAATAGAGGGACGGGCCAGGTTAGAGACGTCACAGAAACCACCTAATTATTCCCTATCCTTCCCTGAAGAGGGGGAAATGCATGCTTCTCTTTTTCAGGGAGATTGGGAATGGAAACAAAGATATTCTTCAGACAAAAATATTCAATGAAAAGAATCATAATGTTGGTGGAGGCATGAAGAATGTTTGAGAGAGGAAGATGGATTTCCTCATCTCATTCCTCAAAAACCAGTGTGTTTCCCAAAAGCTGACAACAGCCATGGTGTAATCCAGCTCTTTCTCACAATGAAATCTGTTCTCTTAACCTCTATGCTCTGGCCTCAGTGCACACATCACATGTAGAAACTTTTGGTCTGGCTTTTCCCTCGAATCAGTAGCAACATTCAAATTGGGATTTTAGAAACACTTGGGAAATTAAGTCGCATAATTTCTTTGAAAAATCTTGGCAGAGGACAGCCTGGACATGTGGGAGCCAATTTCCACCACAGACAATCGAAAGATAAATATAAGAGTTGTGTCAGTAACTCTTGTTCTCAACAGTGACCAATTAACTGCCCCCAGGGTTCCAACCCTGCCTTTACTTTGTGCCCATCCCCTCAGCTCTTAATGAGGTTTGGGAGCCTGCCCTCTCTGCTCACTGGCTGGGCACATCCTGCTTGGTAACCACACACAGTCTTGTGGGAAGACTACCACAGAAGCCTGAGACCTGCATGTTGGGAGCTGCTCGACAGTGATTCAGTAGAGCAAGGATGCTTCTCCACATGGGAAGGTGAGGGTATGATGGAGGAGCATAGTGCAATAAAGCGTATCTTGGAGCAGATGCGCCCATGACAGTGGAGAACTCCAGCAGAAGGAGCCTTTTCTCAGCAGATAGAGGGCTGCACTCAGGAGAAGCTGCCTGCTCCTGTGAGCAGGTAGAGTAGGTGGGCAGCAACGTTGCATGTGAGGTGGGCATTTACCCACTGTGGGATGCAGAGCCAGACCTTTCATCAAAACCCTGATAGTCCTGGAGTCAAGTTCTTGTCCAGAATCGGGGCCAGTGAAATGTGGTTGTTTTATTCTGCCTCCTATTTTGTGGGGATTCAGTGGTTAAGACTGCCATGTAGCCTTGTTGTGGTATGAAACATTCTGGGCTTTAAAACAGGGCTTTGCAGCCAGGGACACTGGGAATATGGGGTCCATATTCACCCCACTGTGGGAAAACAGGCTGTGACAAATGAGTTTCCTTTTACTCCCCTTTCCCCTGAGTCCACAGGAAGCTCTTGATTTCCTGGAAGAGAACAGTTACAAGAGGAGGAAGCCATGCCCCAGTGAGTTGACTTGTGCGTGTTCCTGGCTTCAGGGAATGGGGTAGCTCCGTGGGCCCACTGCTGTCAACTGGAACAGAGGCAGAGGCCCCTTCAGGCTGCCCTCTTGGCATTGTCACACAGAGGTGAGGACTCTGGTTGCATGAGCAGCACTTTGGAGAACTTGGTTCATGGCAGGTTAGTGAGAGAGACACATTTCACACTGCAGACCTTCAGCTTGGTGTTGAGATAAGAGAGCCCAACATGGTGAAGTGATTTTTTGAGTGAACTGAAGGGAGAAGGAGAGCGTTCATTGGGCTTTGATGTAAGAGTGAGTGCATGGGGGCCATCTTCCCAGAATATCCTTCCTAAGAGAGCTAATCTGGGACTCCTGTCACTCCCCATCCCTCTTACACGCCAGCATGGAGCTCAGGAAAGTGGAGTAAGTCCTGGATTGACAACTTATACGCTGTTGTTGAGCTCCCCAATGTCTCTGGTCTCCAGCCTCTTCTACAAAATGATTGTGCTAAAGCTAATCAACTCTAGGGCCTGTGTCATTCTGTAGGTCAGTAATTCATCAATGATATTAACTTAAGGATAGAAAAAGTAAGGTAAATAAAGCTAACCTTTCATTTAAAGTTGAGAGATCAGCAACAAAATCTTTGTTCCTATTTTAAAATATTTTGTCATATCATTTAGAAACAGCAGGGGCTTGCAATTTGGCCAGATGTAGCAAAAGTCCCAGCCTTGTGACCTTACCTTTCTATGCCTCAATTTCTGCTTCAGTAGAAGAGGGGGTAGGGGCAACCAAACCCTCATGATTATTGTGGGGAGGAAAGAAATACTGAATTTCAGTGAGCAGCACAGGACCAAATGAGTAAAGTTCTCAACTAATGATGATGATGACGATGATGATGATGTTGATGATGACCTGGACCAGAGAATTTGTTGCATGTTTTAAAAAGAATATTCAAAGAGAATATTGCCTATATTACTGTTATGTTTATTTACAAATTGATAATATTGAAAAACAAATGAAAGTTTTATAACTAAGAAAATTTTAGTACCACTGTCTAGTGATCAAGCTAGATGCAGGAGCATCTTAATGATCATAATATTCCAATTAGACTTTGAGGAACACACAGGAAACATTGGCATCCCATGCCAAGTGAGTTACTTGCTTTATCTTACTTATTTCGCGCAAGACCATGAACAGGTAGATCCTATTACCTTCATTGTACAGAGGGGGAAAGTGAAGTTTAGAAAGGTTAACTACCTTTTGAAAGATGACCTGTCTCAGGGGTTAGAGATTAGTATTGAACTGAGGTGCTTCCGATTCAAGAAACAATTCGCTGGACCACTTTGCTACCTGCCTAGCCACATTCTCAGGTAGTCAAATAACTTGATCTTCAGAGCCAGCTGTGATCTCTTTATCGTAGGTTAAGACCAGCAGGTGATGCCGCAAAGGAAAGAGATGACCACAGAAATGGGGAATGGGACAATGGTCCAAGAATTCACCTTGGAGGGGTTTCCTGCTGTCCAGCACCTGGGAAAGGTCCTCTTCATGGTGCACCTGCTGGCGTACCTGGCTTCCCTCACAGGCAATGTGGTCATAGTCATCATCACCTGTGCGGACTCCCTGCTCCAGACACCTATGTACTTTTTCCTCAGCATCTTCTCATTCACTGAGTGTTGTGTCACAAGTTCTGTTATTCCTAAGTTGCTGGTCATCTTTCTTTTAGGCCCGCAAACGATTTCCTTTCCTGCCTGTTTCATACAAGCTTTTGTCTTCTTATTTCTGGGAGCAGCAGGTTTCTTCCTCATGGCAGTGATGTCTGTGGATCGGTACGTGGCCATTTGCAAGCCTCTGCATTACCCGACCATCATGAACCTGAGGACTGGCCTCCTCCTGGTCACTGCCTGCTTTTCTTTGGGCTTGACCCTCATCACTGGTCTGGTGGTGAAGGTTTCCCAGTTATCCTTCTGTGGTCCCCATGTCATCCCTCACTTCTTCTGTGACCTTGGCCCCCTGATCCATCTCTCCTGTTCTGACACCACATCTGTTGAAACCTTGACTTTTGTCCTCGCTTTGTGTATCCTTTTGACATCCCTCATCATAACCATCATTGCATACAGCAACATAGTAGTCACCATCATCTGCCTCCCATCAGCCAAGGAGCGACGGAAGGCTTTCTCCACCTGCTCCTCTCACCTCATTGTTCTCTCTCTGATGTATGGCAGCTATGTCTTTATATATGTGAAACCAAAGCAAACAAACAGGCTGGAATCCAACAGGGGAGCTGCCCTTGTGACCACAGTGGTGACTCCGCTGCTGAACCCTGTCATCTACACTCTGCGGAACAAGCAGGTCCACCAGTCTCTGAGAGAGATGATGTGCAGAATCAAAATATCAAAATAAAATAAAGTCGCAGGACCTTGGAGTGGAAGTCTTCAGAGAACCACGTATGTTTATTCCAGCCGATGCAGCTCTCCACAGTGTTCCCAGTGTTTGTTTGCACATTCTTAGAAAAATGGAAATCTGCATTTGCAAGGCGAAATCATACCTCTCCCTAAATATTCCATATGTTGACAACAATTTATTTTAATAGCAAAATGCTTTGCTGAATTTATATGCTCCCCTCTGATTTAAAGAATGTGTCGAAATTTTTAAAACTTAGTAATTTATACTCTTTTTATTTTACTTCTCTCTAGCCATACACGTGGTTCAAGAGGACAAATAACTATTCAATAAAAAACATTTAATTAATTTAAATAATGGAAGACTGTTTATTAGGTTGTGGTTATGAAGGAACCAATGGAAATAGTAACAATGCTCAGGTCCACATTCCCTCCTCACCTAGCACAAGGAAATAATAGTCATAGCACCCTTCACCTGGAATATAAATGGTTTGCATCAGATGGGCTCCTAATTGCTGTTTTTGGCCCTTGTCATAGCTACACATTTATGCATCATTCCCCCTGCTGGAGAGAAATAGAAATGTTTCCATCTTGGACCATTCTCTAAGGAGAGGTAAAACCTAAAGCATCCCACAGCTGACCAATACTCCTATTTTTCTAAATTATTTATTCTAGCTCCAGCCCCTCAGATGCATGGCGCATATTTATAATTGCTTCTTATCCTAAAGCTGTTACTACTGCATGTGTGTCTATTAGGGGAAGGGACCATGAATCTCTGGAAGAAATCATACAGATATGGAAAGAGGATGATTTCTTTCAAAGACTCAAGGTGATGGAATCTAAGTTATTTGCTTATCTACTTCATATTACTGATCATAACAATTTAAGCGACGCAAACACTTTTTCCTGGTGGACCTGTGTTGTCAACTACAAGGTTATCTTCTAATTGATAGTGTAATCTATTCTAACCCCAAATTTCCATTATCTCAATCCTTAGCCTTTGTACATTTTGACCTCCTATTTCCAGGGTAGAAATGTGTCTTTGTTGCTTCAGAGGAAATGCCTCTAAAAAGATTAACTCAATGTTTCTTGTGTTTGTTTCTTAACCCAAACTCTGAGTTAATTAATCACAAATACATTTTATGAAATATGTTCCACACCATGATTGGATCATTCTTGGCCTTGCAAGTCCTATTACAAAGTTTAGATTTCATCTTATTGACAGTGAAGAATTATCAACAACGTCTAGAAAATCACAGATGTGTTATGATTAGCTATGTATTATTGTACGTAGATGCGGACATTTTATCAAAAAGATTGGAAAAGCCAAGAGCAGAGTAAGAAAGTAGATAAAGAGACTGTTACGTAATTTGGGAGAGAGATAATGATGGTTTAGGGAAGTGGCAGTGGGAATGGAACTCAAAGGGACCAATAGCAGACGCTGAACCATTTTGCCTTGGACAAGCCCTGGGTTCTAAGTCTGGTGCTGCCTTCAACTAACTGACCAACTTCCCAAAACTCTTAAATCACCTTATCCATAAAATGTGGAGATTGAGGCAGATAAGCCCTAGGATCCTCTTGAAAATGGCTCATGGGTGTAAGATCATGATGCTGCAGAACATGGAAATAATGGGCTACCTGGAGAGTTGAACTATGGAGGGTGAGCCTCTTCAAGGTTTTAATCAAGACTTGAGAATAATTGATTACACATAAACCAATCATGTGAACTCTATATTAATTTAAGATACACTGTGATTGAAGCGTGAGCTTGACAAATAGAATAATGAAGACCACAAATTCATAACTGAATCTATGAATCCAGGCTGGACATGGCCAGCCATAGATGGTACCCAGGGAAAGACAAACCCTGATGTGGAGATAAATGCAGTAGATTCTACTAGTGGAAAACATTTTATTGAGAAAAATCCCCTGAGCTAGATCTACGTTGAAGACACTTCCAATCATAACTTTTTAAAGTACTTTATAGAAGTAAGATTGGCATACAAAAACTTGTAGATATTTAATATATAAGACTTGGTATGTTTGGAGGTAAGTACACACCCAAGAATCTATCGTTACTATCAATGCCATAAACCTGTCTATCACCTCGAAAAGTTTCTTGCCGCCTCTTCGTTGTCTTTTTCCTTATGTGGTTAAGAGCACTCCAGATAAGCTCTACCCTCCTAGAAAATTTTTAAGCAGCTGGACAGCGGCCGGGGTGGGGTGGGGACAGCCAGAGGGCATAAGCGGGTTGGGGTGGGGACCAGAGCGGTGTGGAGGGACCCTGGTTGGGGGCGGTTGCAAAACAGGAGGGAACCACAAGCAGGAGGCGAAAGCCTACAGCACTGGCTATTCCCCGGTGGTCTCCCATCCAAGTACTAGCCAGGCCCCACCTGCTTAACTTCCGATTGGACGAGAACAGGCGCATTCACGGTGGTACC